>NC_137519.1:6455000-6482500 GCF_041902795.1 Electrophorus electricus
TCAGCAGTACTACATCAGTGTGTTTTGTTTGTGTTCTCATTGTCTCTTGCTCTTGTCCTCACTTTAAACTGCACTCACTCTGTGTCACTGGCAACTTCTACTAGATTACAGTGAACTCATGCTGAGTCACATTTGGCTAAGACATAAGACAACTACAGCATTTTTTAGATATATTTCAATTTAAGAGTTTTCAAGTGTTTAAGGTATTTTTGGAATCTTTTATTTTTTTTTACATGTTTTTCCATAAATCACTGCGTTTAATTTTTAAATCCACTGTGTTTATGTTTACATACATATTATTGGCAGTTGGAAGTTTTAATCAACCACTGCTGTTCTTGGAAAAAAAAAGAAAAAAAAGCAATATTTGTAAAGCAACCTTGAGTTTGAGAAAGGTGCTATATAAATGTAACTAATAATAATAATAATAATAATAATAATAATAATAATAATAATAACCTCTGTTAGCCTCTTTCATGGGTGACCTGGTTTTGACGAAAGAGCAAGTGTTACGTTTTTTATTAGACTCTTACTGTGACAGGATGCAGGCGTGAGTCTCAAAACAACCAAACAACCAAACAAAGACACAAAAGTCTTTTAATGGCAAAAATTTAAGTAAAAGAATAAAAGTAAAAGTAAAAATAAGAGGACCATTTAAATGCTAAAGCCTTTACACATTGACCATCATCCACATAGTCAATCATAACTGGTAATAAAACCTAGTAAATAAACAGTAAATTACTTAGTAAATAAAAACTGGAAACAGAAGGAATATTCACAGGGATGGAAATGAGGAACAGGTGAAGCTGGAGACACACTAATGAGTAATAAAGGGGGACATGGCAACATGTGAGGAAAGGAGTGTAAACACAACACACACGGTGACACGTTAACCGAGGACAACAACACATCAAACATGGCGAGAGGCATCACATGGATGAGGGCGTAAAGGAGGGGTCTATACTGTAACTGCACTTATAAGTAATGTTCATGCAGACACTTAGGAACACAATAAAGCCTGATATGTAATTGTATAAACATGCACAAAATATACTGACATTACTTGCCCTTTTTAAAAACAGGTCATTCATGAAAGGGCCCACTGGAAACGTGGCACAACTTCCCTGAGAACAAGACAAGTGACACAAGACAAGTCTTGTCGCCCAGCTTCTGATTATATACAACTGACTTTAAAAGAACTGGAAGTCTGTTTGTTCAGCTATGATTTACTCAGTTTATGTGTTACAGGTGTTTATGGAAAGGACAGCTGCTGGAGTGTAACTTACGTCACCCAGAGCATCTGTGCTCTGATTGGTTCATCAGTGGACATACACGGTTACTACACCTTCCCGGATCAGCAGCCCACCCCCCAACCTGCCTGGTACGCCAGACTCCACCCACAGGTCAAAGAGCTGAGTCATGCTGATGACCGAGTGGAGGTTTTCAGTCACAGAGCTAATGTGAACACACTAAGCCTGAAACATCTCACAGAGAGTGACTCAGCAGAATATCTCCTCCGATTTAAAGCCCCCTACATGATACACACAGAGAGCTCTGCTGGTGTTTCTCTCTCTGTCATAGGTAAGATAAGTCTTCTGTGTCTGGCAGTGTCACATGGTTCACCATCTGTGTGTTGAGCCCTGAAGACACTTATGAGAGTCTCCCATACAGGCCTGAAGGTGAATGTGGACTCTCCAGCAGTCCCAGGATCAGAGGGACAGACAGTAACACTGAGCTGCAGCTCCACCTGCACGCTGCCCAACAACCCCACCTACATCTGGTACAAGAACGGACAGCCTGTATATAACCAGAACACTAATGGACTGTATGTGTATGACTATAGTGATGCAGGCAGTTACTCCTGTGCTGTAAGAGGATATGAGGAGCTCCGCTCTCCTGCTGTCTGTAAGATCCTCACATCTATTAGATTCTGGAAAAAACATTTGTTTGTTTGAGTGTTGTTTGTTTGTTTTTGCTGCTGGTTCTGCCTACATGTTTATAAGTAGCTGGGAAGCACCTTTCACTGTTGAGGGCTCTATACATTTGTGGGCACTGGCTAGCTGGTTCAGCAGTACTACATCAGTGTGTTTTGTTTGTGTTCTCATTGTCTCTTGCTCTTGTCCTCACTTTAAACTGCACTCACTCTGTGTCACTGGCAACTTCTACTAGATTACAGTGAACTCATGCTGAGTCACATATGGCTAAGACATAAGACAACTACAGCATTTTTAGATATATTTCAATTTAAGAGTTTTCAGTGTTTAAGGTATTTTTGGAATTTTTTTTTTTTTCGTTTTTCCATAAATCACTGCGTTTAATTTTTAAGTCCACTGTGTTTATGTTTACATACATATTATTGGCAGTTGGAAGTTTTAATCAACCACTGCTGTTCTTGGAAAAAAAAAGAAAAAAAAAAAGCAATATTTGTAAAGCAACCTTGAGTTTGAGAAAGGTGCTATATAAATGCAACTAATAATAATAATAATAATAATAATAATAATAATAATAATAATAACCTCTGTTGGCCTCTTTCATGGGTGACCTGGTTTTGACCAAAGAGCAAGTGTTACATTTTTTATTAGACTCTTACTGTGACAAGATGCAGGCGTGAGTCTCAAAACAACCAAACAACCAAACAAAGACACAAAAGTCTTTTAATGGCAAAAATTAAAGTAAAAGAATAAAAGTAAAAGTAAAAATAAGAGGACCATTTAAATGCTAAAGCCTTTACACATTGACCATCATCCACATAATAAATCATAACTGGTAATAAAACCTAATAAATAAACAGTAAATTACTTAGTAAATAAAAACTGGAAACAGAAGGAATATTCACAGGGATGGAAATGAGGAACAGGTGAAGCTGGAGACACACTAATGAGTAATAAAGGGGGACATGGCAACATGTGAGGAAAGGAGTGTAAACACAACACACACGGTGACACGTTAACCGAGGACAACAACACATCAAACATGGCGAGAGGCATCACATGGATGAGGGCGTAAAGGAGGGGTCTATACTGTAACTGCACTTATAAGTAGTGTTCATGCAGACACTTAGGAACACAATAAAGCCTGATATGTAATTGTATAAACATGCACAAAATATACTGACATTACTTGCCCTTTTTAAAAACAGGTCATTCATGAAAGGGCCCACTGGAAACTTGGCACAACTTCCCTGAGAACAAGACAAGTGACACAAGACAAGTCTTGTCGCCCAGCTTCTGATTATATACAACTGACTTTAAAAGAACTGGAAGTCTGTTTGTTCAGCTATGATTTACTCAGTTTATGTGTTACAGGTGTTTATGGAAAGGACAGCTGCTGGAGTGTAACTTACGTCACCCAGAGCATCTGTGCTCTGATTGGTTCATCAGTGGACATACACGGTTACTACACCTTCCCGGATCAGCAGCCCACCCCCCAACCTGCCTGGTACGCCAGACTCCACCCACAGGTCAAAGAGCTGAGTCATGCTGATGACCGAGTGGAGGTTTTCAGTCACAGAGCTAATGTGAACACACTAAGCCTGAAACATCTCACAGAGAGTGACTCAGCAGAATATCTCCTCCGATTTAAAGCCCCCTACATGATACACACAGAGAGCTCTGCTGGTGTGTCTCTCTCTGTCACAGGTAAGATAAGTCTTCTGTGTCTGGCAGTGTCACATGGTTCACCATCTGTGTGTTGAGCCCTGAAGACACTTATGAGAGTCTCCCATACAGGCCTGAAGGTGAATGTGGACTCTCCAGCAGTCCCAGGATCAGAGGGACAGACAGTAACACTGAGCTGCAGCTCCACCTGCACGCTGCCCAACAACCCCACCTACATCTGGTACAAGAATGGACAGCCTGTATATAACCAGAACACTAATGGACTGTATGTGTATGACTATAGTGATGCAGGCAGTTACTCCTGTGCTGTAAGAGGATATGAGGAGCTCCGCTCTCCTGCTGTCTGTAAGATCCTCACATCTATTAGATTCTGGAAAAAACATTTGTTTGTTTGAGTGTTGTTTGTTTGTTTTTGCTGCTGGTTCTGCCTACATGTTTATAAGTAGCTGGGAAGCACCTTTCACTGTTGAGGGCTCTATACATTTCTGGGCACTGGCTAGCTGGTTCAGCAGTACTACATCAGTGTGTTTTGTTTGTGTTCTCATTGTCTCTTGCTCTTGTCCTCACTTTAAACTGCACTCACTCTGTGTCACTGGCAACTTCTACTAGATTACAGTGAACTCATGCTGAGTCACATATGGCTAAGACATAAGACAACTACAGCATTTTTAGACATATTTCAATTTAAAAGTTGCCAGTGTTTAAGGTATTTTTGGAGTCTATTTTGTTGTTTTTTGTTTGTTTTTTAAATGTTTGCCCATAATTCACGTTTAATATTTAAATCTACTGGGTTTATGTTTAAATCCATGTTGTTATACTCAGTGCTAAGTCATTACACTGTGGCTATGCAACTGTTTTATTCATTTTACTGATAGTCTTACAAATATTCTTTTTACAGTTATTGTGTTCATTCAGGTTATATACTGAATGTTACTGTTTTCGTAAATATTTCTATAGTTGACTGATATTGGCTACTTTCAAACATGAACACTTAAAATAAAAAAAGATTAAGTGTATTAATTTTCATTCCTGCTCTCCTGTTCAGACCCTCCCAGAGTCCCGTCTGTTACTGATCGTGTGTCTGGTGACGCGGTGACACTGCTGTGCTACAGTGACTCCAACCCCATCAGTAATTACTCCTGGTACAAGAAGACAGGAAGTGATGTCTTACTGTTAGGAAATGGCACCAATTTAACTATAGCTACAGGAACAAGTGGACGTTTCTACTGTGTGGTGCAGAATCAATTTGGGTCATCTAACTCATCAGAATGGTCATTTACTTCAGGTACAGTCTGGGTTGAATTCACTGCCTTATTGTCTACATGGTGATTAAAGAAAGTGAGACAACTATCCTGCACTTCCAGTGTCAGTTTGATGAGATCATACAGCAAGACTTCTGTGACTGTTCACACGTCTGTGTAACATGCTGCCCTCTCCTTCCTGATGCAGGGAACCCAGCTGGGACATACGCAGCTTCTGGAGTCACTGTGGGTTTGTTTCTGACTCTCATTGCTGTCTGTCTATGGATGAGGTAAGAAGCTGAAGCCGCTTTTATATGACACACCCTGCCAATGCTGTAGGCTGTTTACTGCTCAGTCCAGAGAGTCTTTGCTCTGATATTTACAGTATAGGGTCACAAAGTACCATCAGGTCACTGTACAAAAGAGCAAAGAAAATAAACAATGACAATTAGACTGAAGTAAAAAAACAAAACAAAACAACAACAAGAACAAATTGAAGATGCAATAAAATTTCAAAACATGAGATATGTTATTCTGTAATTGTTAAAAAAAGAGAAAAATAGAGTTGCAAAGGCATAGTAATTACATCACTCAGACAGCAAGCTGGTGGTTGGAAGAAAATATCAGTCAGGCAATCAACTAGGCTGAGAGGAGGCAGCCTGTATGAGAGGACTGGATGAGCAGAAAATTGCATATAATGCATACAGCAGTGAAACTGGAGACCATGCTGTCTAGTAATTTTGCCAAGGTGGAGAATTATTAATAAAAAGTAGAGGACCAAGTATTCAGGCCTTGAGAACACCATGAGATAGGATTGATGGGTATGACTAACCCACCAAAGAAGGTAAATTGCTGTCCGTCAGTGACATATGATTTAAACCACATAAGTATCATGCCAGTGATGTCAACCAGGTTTTAACACAAATCATTTTAACTGGAGTTTGATTAACACAGAAGCTATTGAGCCTGTTGATGTTATTACTGTGGTTCACCACCAGGGGGCGAACCACAGCTGTCAGCAGCAGGAGTGAGGAGACCAGCGCAAAAGTGAGTTTGAAGAAGAGTCGACAGAGGATTGAGATTTCGGTCCAACTCAAAATCCCTGCAAAGTTTTCCATAAAGGGTCCAATGACCAAAGTAACAGAGTTAAGCCTGTATTTTGATTATTAATTACATAAATCATTAATCACCATGTCCCAATTCTCTTTTTCAGCATGATTCTACTCCTGTAAATGATAACGTTTCAGCCTTGGACATGCCCTCTGACCCCACAAATGACGACGTTCACTACTCCAACATTAATTTCACACGCTGCCACACACAGGAAGTATCTCTCTACTCTACTGTCCAACTAATAATGGCTCTTAGTCAAGAAGAGGAAGTCGAGTATGCCAGAGTGAATTTCTCTGCCTGGTAGGCAATGCAAATGGTTTAGTTAACCATATTTCTGTCACACTTAGACACACCTTCACACATACACATGCACTCACAAAAACATGCATGCACACTAATGCTGATGAGATACCCCTCCCTCTAAAAATAAATAAAACTAAAAATCTTGACAGAGGCCAAAACTATTTTAATAGTTATAGAAAATGCTTATACCTATTGGCCAGCTATTTTAAATCCTAAAATTTTACATGCTTTATTCAATTTTAAAATTTGGTTTCATGTTAAGACTTAAAAAATTTAAAAAATAATTACTGCAGTGTATAGGTTAAGTAAACTCAAAGATGAAGAATTCACTGTTTTGGAAAGCATGCATCAGTAAAACAATTGTTCGAAACATCAGTTTGTTAAATAAAATGTCTCTCAATATATCAAAACCACAAAATTGCACTTTTTGGAAGGAAATGTCTAGTTGTCCTTTTAGCTAAAAGATTGTGCTATTCAAACAGGATTTACTCCTCTCCACTCCCATCACACATGGCTTACCTTGGGCTTGATTTTATTGTCTTTACACATGCATCCACTAGTTACAATTTTTCCAGAAATAGAACTATATTAAAAATAAACTTTAAATAGCATTCCTTAATTTTGGTCACACTTTATTTTGAGTAGTCCTTTGGAGATAACTTATAAACTCTCAAACTCTCTGAAGTGGCAGTAATGAATCATCTAAAACATTCAAGTTAATATCTTTATTGTCACGTTACAGCCCCGCCCCATCTTCAAACGTCTTGGTGTGTGTGTGTGTGTGTGTGTGTGTGTGTTCGTCTGCGTTGCCACGCCCTTTTGTGTCGTCCACCTGTTCTGTATTAGGTGTAATCCTCTTGTGTGTGTATGTGTGCATATGTCTCCTGTGTTGTAGTACGTGTTGTTGGTGTTTGAAAGGTGTTTACTCAGCTGTGCAGTGTTAGATGTGTCGTCTGTGCGTTAATAAAAACGTATGTTTGAACGTGCCCCTTCTCTGCATCCTGTTAAGCCTTGAAGCGTGCCCCACAGCGAGAAGCAGTTGCAGTTAACTGTGCTTTCACCAAGGTTTTGTTTTAGTTGTGTATTCATGCACATTGAAGCACATCTACACTTAGATCTAATTAGCAGTAGCCTAACACTGACCCATAACCGCACATTTTTCACTCTGGAAAGGCATCAACATTTAAAACTTATTAAATAAACCTGTTTGGAGAATTCCACAAAACCTTTCCACAAAAATGTGCCTCACAGAAGGTTTACAAGCCACTTTGTAAGCAACTTTGTCCTTTTCTTAGTACAGGGAAACAAGTTAAAATTATTTGTGCTAATTGGCCATTCACTAACGACCACACACTAGACAGAGATTAGGTTAAAAACAATATAATTTTCCTGAAGAGTTACAGTAAATGATTTTTTATTTTAGATTATGTTCTTTGTGTTTTAAAATTTTGCAGCAAGGACGAAACCCACATCTACAGCACAATCTCAAGAACATGAGAAGAAAATCCTCCACCAACCATCAATCTCCAGTCCTGCGTGAAAATGAGAAAAGTGCCAGCAGTCTTCCACCTCCTCCAAACACATATGAAATTGGTACAAACTAAATTTAAAATCTTGCTGGTGATTTTGATTTATTTTAGGGATCAGTCAGGCAGGGTATTATTACCAACTGGACCAAGATACACATTATAAAATGTTTATGACATTATATTATGTATCATTTATTACATTTAGCCACAGATTGCTTACCACTGCAAGAAGGATGGTTAGAAACTCTGCATGTTATATACATATACAAACATGTCATAAACATGTATTTCATGTCATAGACATGTAGAATAATAATGATACACCAGCCCACAGTAACAGGACAGACTTTAATTCACTTCACTGCATTCAAGGATCTCGGTTCTCTTTGTAATATTACCACACATGAAGATGTTCTCTGCAGTGCAGTGACCAGTGTCCAGTGACCACTGTACATACACAGTACTGCATAATTCACTGTCCATGACATTATGATGATGTTTCCCTACCATTGTTTCATTCTCATTGATTAGTTTTTAGTACAATATGGTATCTTGAGAGGTGACTGGCTAGAATGAATGTCCTTGAAGGTTTTAATTTTAATTATTTATTCAGACAAATATTTTTAACACAGCATTCCCAGGTCACAGAGTAACATTCCCAGGTCCCAGGTCACAGAGCAGGGGGTCTAATAGCCTTCATTCTTGAATCCTGTACAACAAGTGACTGTTCCACTTATAGTTGTTGGGTAGCTGAACACTGTACTTTAAATTCAGAACGAGAGATCTAAATCGTCCTTTCGCCCAGTCGGCCCTGGAAACAGAACTCAGCACAGATGTAATGGCACGATCTACTCACTGGGTGGCAGCAGCGATGTGATAAGACCCTCAAAGCCGATTGTGCAGAGCGTGCCCCATATGGATAAGATTTAACATTTGCTTGTTTATATTACAGTACATTTTCCATGTCTACTCTGTATTTGCACCGAAGGCAAAGTTACATTATGCCTGAAATATTTCTGTTACATTTATCACAAAAGGCTTCACACTTCTTGCACTCAGTAAATGATTTAAAAATTGTAAAAATGACTTTTGTGGAATTCATTCTTTATTCTTGTTGGCTCCTTATCTGGTTCGCCAGCATGTTGCTTGCCCCAGAGCCATGATGATGTTTCCTCCAGACAATTAGTCGTCACTCCTAACATCTGAGTTACTGTTAAGAACTTTAGCCAAATATTTAGCAATTTTAGTCAGAATGAGACTACCAGAGCCCAGACTAAGAGCAAACGTGGCGGCTGACTTCCTGACTACAGAAAACACCTGCATTCATGTAAAAGGAAGTGCATCTCACCATCTGATTATCTATCAAAAGGTACTTACATGATGGACCGCCAGAGTCCATCTTTGCACATTATAGTTCCCTAATTTACCTCATACCTGGACATGCCTAATAATCTATTCTCTCGTTCTGCCGAGATACACCAACCCCTAAATCTCATGTTGTTACTGAGCCTCAACCCGTCTCAGCTGCCATGGCTCCTCCCACCACCCCCTGACGCCCCCTGCTGTAGCCCACCACACCTCCACACCAGCCAACTACTTCTCCGTTGCGCTTGATGGACGTTCTCATGCGGGATGGGTTTCGGACACGCGCATGCCGTCGTGATCAGACTTGGACTTCTAGAAAACTGGTCTAGAAATTGATTGCTCATTTCTTTATTTTTCTTATTTATTTGTTTTCTCTCTCTCACTCACTACTTACTTCACTCTTTACTGTTTATATTGTTACTATTGTAGTGTCTGTTACTGGTCAGAGGAGGACGGGCCCCCCTTTGAGTCTTAGTTCCTTTCAAAGATTCTTCCTCGTGCTCTAGGGAGTTTTTCAAATTATGAATTTGGATTTCTTTTTCCATTTTGATTTGATGAAGCAATGATTTCATACAAGGTAATGTAAGCCTACAAAATTTGTAAATTGCAAGGCAAACTTGGCCAACTGAATATTTGCTGTCTAACACTGAAGCTTGAATATTTCTACAGTTAACCAGGCTTGAATATCTCTACAGTTAACCAGGTCTTCCTTGCACTTGGTCTGCTTGGCTTACCACACATTATTGGCTTTCAAAGTTTTCTTCCAGTATATCATATAACAAATTGCACATTCTTGTTTATGTGTATAAGGTTGTATAAGGTTTCTTCTTCAGTGTCCAGACTGTCCTATTTCAACCATTGTATTTATTTCATCTACATTGTTCAGGTTTTAGACACAGGAGGATGTTTCCAGTATAGTTTATTCATATAAAGTATGAGCAACATCTGTTTACCGCATTTCTCCACCAAAACACCCGAACCGCCACCACTGCCAAAAAAATACCTGCAGCTCGTCTTACACCTCTCTCTCTCTCTCTCTCTCTCTCTCTCTCTCTCTCTCTCTCTCTAGCATGACCTTGGCTTCCAGTAGCTGCACACATCAGATTTAAAACCTTGATGTTCGCCAAAAGAGCCAAAAATGGACCAGCCCCTCCATACATGAGGTCAATGGTCAAACCCCGATCCGTAACTCGAGTACTTTGAACCTGAAGTATGGATCGGCTTGAAAAATCAAACTTCCAATCTCATGGAAGACAAGCATGGAGTCTATTTTCTGTCCTGGCTCCCAGATGGTGGAATGAACTTCCACTTGCTGTCTGGACAGCAGAGTCATTGTCTGAGATAGAACTCATGTATTTTGTACTTCTAGGCATTAGCACTGATCCCTATATTTCTATTCTAGTTCAGTATGCTAGTTTATTGGTATATTGGACTTTAATCTACTCTACTGGCTAGGATGTATTCTAGGGGTAAATGACAAAGCACTTTTGTAAGTCGATCTGGATAAGAGTGTCTGCTAAATACCATAAATGTAAATATAAATGCAAATGACCTGTTTACTGGACGTATGGATATATCTAGTAAAAGTGATCAGACATCCAAGTTCAGACACACACACAGACACTCACCAAATCAAAAAGTACTTTCATCTTTGGCATGAAAATGAATCCCTGTGGATAAACACAAAATGTAACACTCTCAAGAAAAATGTTATAAATAACAACGGCAATGCTGGCATATTTTCATTTTAATGGCAAAATATTATTATTGTATAAACACATAAATGTGGCAGTTTCTTAGTTATGGATGAGGGCAGGTCAAATTACATCTGTGGTATTAATTTCAAATGAAAAGTTAATTTACAGTAACTGAGTATCTCAATTAATTGAAATCTTCGCCATCTAAGACAGCTGAAAGTACAAAGAATAGTCTCTTCTACATAGCTCTAACTGATGCTTCTTAGCTCATCTTTCTTAATGAAGTCTGTCAATTCTATATAAGAGGCAGACAGTTTACTTAATTAGTAATATAACCTGATATCACCCCCCTGTGGATGAAAAGGTGACGTGAAGAAGCTGCTGCTTGTGCTGTTGCTTCAGATTGAGGAGGCCAACAACAGGCTGTGTAAACATTTTTTGTATAATTCCACCCATAATGTTACATCTTATTTTAACAGAAATCATTCAAGAAAAATAAAACATAGTATATTTCATTTATTTAATTAGTCCTTAAATTATATTGATAGAACAATATGTATGCATTCTTAAATATGTAGGCAAAATAGGTCAGTTTGGCCAGTAAGCTAAGTGTTTATTGTTGATGCGGAGAAACTTTGGAACAGCACTGTGCAGGCTTTCTGTACTTTGTTAGCTAGCTAGCTATAGTGAGTGGTAGATTCACCATTATTTGACATCCCGAATGCCCTCTGAAGCTGAAACTGAACGAGGTGAGAAGCAAACTAAGTGTGCGCAAAGCCTTCACTTTAAAGCTTTCAGAGGATGCCTCCTATGTCCTACAACACGCACTTCTACTACTCACAGATAATAAACCCACTATTCCAATATTCTGCTTGCACCCCTGCAGGATCAGGTTGTCGGCTATGAGGGAGAGATCTATTTGAGATGAAGTGGTCTAAGAACAGAGCAAGAGAACTGGAGTTCATGCTGGTGAGAGAGTTTGAGACAGAGAGGGGGGGTAATGAGTAAAGCAAGATATCCTGAAAGAAAAAAACAACTTACAATGTACTCAGATGACAACACTGTGTGTGTGTGTGTGTGTGTGTGTGTGTGTGTGTGTGTGTGTGTGTGTGTGTGTGTGTGTGTGTTCAAGCACACGTACAGAATTACATCTAAGTTAGTAAACTAATACGAGGCTTGTCCACGTGTGCATGTCTGTATAATGTTTACAGGTGTATGATTTTCCCACGACCTCTGTGAGCTGTGTTTATTACCCATTCCTGCACTGTAAATCTCACAGTTTCATGTTTACATAATTCTGGCTCCTAATACTGATTTATGGTGTGACAGGAAATAGAGCACATCGTGCACAGAGCGCTGAGTCTCTTCAGGGCCGATGGGACAGGAATGGCGGATTACATGCTGGAGTTGCCAGGTGACGGACTGAAGATCTCAGACATCTGGGTTAACACTTCCTGGCTCCAACAGGCCTGGTTCAACCCACTATGGGTTTAGTACAAGAAGATTTTGGGAAGGACTTCGGTCAAAGGTTTGGTTAAAGGTTCGCAAATGCTTGGTGACAGTTAGGTAGGAATGAGTAAGGGTTTGGTAGAGGCCTATAAGGCTTTGGTAGAGATCTATAAGGGTTTGGTAGAGACCTATAAGGGTTTGGTAGGTGCCTGTAAGGCTTTGGTAGAGTCCTGTAAGGGTTTGGTAGGTGCCTGTGGTGTAAACGCTTATCAGCTAATATTACTAATGAATAGACTAAAGCTATTCATCTTTCCAATATCTCTATTATGTCACATTTGAGACACAACACATTTAATAACACATCAAACGTACAGTGTAGCTACAAGTGTTTTTTATAAACATTTATAAACTACATTTCAATTGAAATAGCAATTTTTTAAAATAAATGTTATTCTAAAACTGCATCAGTGATATAAACAATTTCATTAAAATACAACATCAGATTAAGTACACATATAGTATATCTGGAATTTTACACTTATGATAAGGAGTAATGCTACTCTTCCACATGTGTAATAATGTAAGCACACAGGTAAAGAACTGCAAAAATGTATCATTCTATTTAAAATAAAACACCACAGGAAGTAACAGCAAGGTTAGAAAGGCACTTTGAAGTTCTTTAAGAAATCAAATAATCTAAATATTAAGACACATATTATGCTGATTACAGTCTGATGGAGTCTGATGGAGTGGTTGAAATGTGTGACAGTGGGTGATGTTATAGGTGGAAGTGTTGGAGTGTGATGGTAGGTGATGTTATATGTGGAGTGGTTGGAGTGTGATAGTGGGTGATGTTATATCTTGAGGAGTTGGGGTCTGATGGTGGGTGATGTTATATCTGGAGGGGTTGGAGTCTGATGGTGGGTCATGTTATATCTGGAGAGGTTGGAGTCTGATGGTGGGTGATGTTATATCTGGACAGGTTGGAGTCTGATGGTGGGTGATGTTATATCTGGAGCGGTTGGAGTCTGATGGTGGGTGATGTTATATCTGGAGAGGTTGGAGTCTGATGGTGGGTGATGTTATATCTGGAAGTGTTGGAGTCTGAAGGTGGGTGAAGCTTTTCTCAGGTTCTTGGACTGTGCTGTAGATTGGAGTTTAGTCCTTGCTGGGCAATTTCACAAGACTAAGGTCATGTTATCCCCTGAGCAAATGTACTAACTCATGTAGCTTTACATGGATAAAAAAAAACTGCATTCAGCACAAAAAACCCCCAACATATTTTCAAGACTTTAATTTTGAATAAAAAGTTTATGCTTACCATCTAAAGCCACATTAGGACATGTCAAGTTTTAAATGGGCAGCAGGAGTTCCTCAAATACTTTTGTTTTGATCAAATTCACAATGTCAGTTATTTTTACAGACTGCTGCCTCATCAATATTCTGGCACCTTTTACCTAAACTGACCAGTAGAAATAACACCAGGTTACTCTAATCCCATGGGAACAGCCATCAGTGGCGGATATAGAAAGTTTTACATGAGTTGGCAATGGAGTGGCAGAGAATATTAGGAGGGTGGAATGTATGGGGACTACAGATAAGTGAGTGAGGAATTTAGACCAAATTCAAGTCTCCTGTTTTATAAAGCACTAGACTGATAACAATATTTCATACAGCAGTAATGTTTTGTAGTTCTGATCAGTAAAAGCTACATGACAGCAATGTATAAAATGAGTAGCCATTATCATCTCTGTAATTTATATTGCAATTTCATATCCTGTACGAATTTATCATAAATATTACAAAAATTACAAAAATATTACAAAATATTACAAAGGTCTTGCAGTAAAGGATATATGACAGGAAGAATAATCCCAGTATTTAAAGCAAGCATTTACCAGTACAGTATAGACCATACTCACCTCATGAGAAAATAAAAATTCAGACTGAAAATCAAAATTACACCACTTTCAAATGCAACAATACAAACATACTTTATATATAGAATTATTTAAAGATGGATAATAACATTATTTGCTGTTGTTTTCAGATAATTTATGTTATTTGCTAAAGAAGAACTTATGAAAAGGGCTGTAATTATATTTATTTATTCAGTTGACTTTATTATATTATTTGCTTCAGAAATAACTTACACTCCATGTGTAACAGTGATACAGACATAATGAACTATGCCATTTGCATAGCCTACTGTGGGGAGACTTTTGTTTTGGTGATGTTCACTGTGGCGTACTCTACTTCCTCTCCTTGAATAAGAGCCTTTGGCAGTTGAACAGTGGAATAGAGCACTTCCTGTGTGTGGGAGTGTGTGAAATGAACACTGGAGTAGTGAACTTCATCCTGATCATCTGAAGATACTGTGGAGTCACAGGTCTTAGCCAGGGCTGAGATATTATCATATACAGGAGCAGAGTCATGCTTTAGGAGAGAGAGAGAGAGAGAGAGAGAGAGAGAGAGAGAGAGAGAGAGAGAGAGAGAGAGAGAGAGAGAGAGAGAGAGAGAATGAAAAGGTTTCTCTGGAAGTAACAATAATCAACATAAGCACTAATGCTGGCTGCACAGTCCACTATGACATGAGACCCATTAAGAACAACTGCAGTGATCTGTTGAGTCCCTCATTTAAACTCACATTTGTGCTGGTCTCCTCACTCCTTCTGCTGACAGCTGCAGATCCCCTCCTGGTGGAGAACCACAGTAATAACATCACCAGCATCACACTCAATTCTCCTGCATTAATCTAAGCCCTCTACAGTTACTACAGTCTGGGGAAAGTGAATTTAACCCTGTTGATACTGTGTGACCCTATATTGTAAACATCAGAGCAAAGACTCTCTGGACTGAGCAGGAAACAGCCTACAGCATTGGCAGGGTGTGTAATATCAATGTGGCTTCAGCTTCTTACCTCATCCATAGACAGACAGCAATGAGAGTCAGAAAGAAAACCACAGTGACTCCAGAAGCTGCGTATGTCCCAGCTGGGTTCCCTGCATCAGGAAGTAGAGGGCAGCATGTTACACAGACGTGTGAACATTCTCGCGATAGAGAGGTGAAAACAAACCAGAACAGATGCTCTATGAAACTGCTCATTAGTGTGCTAGTAACATTTCTTTCTTTAACCACTGTAGCCATTGAATTCGACCCATAATGTACCTGTTGGAACTGAATATTCTGACGAGTCCATTGATCCAAATTGGTTCTGAGCTGTGCAAAAGAAAAGTCCAACTGCTCCTGTAGCCAAAGTTAAATTGGTGCTGTTTCCCAACAGTATAACACCACTTCCTGTCTTCTTGTACCAGGAGTAATTACTGATGGGGTTGGAGTCACTGTAGCACAGCAGTGTCACCGAGTCACCAGACACATGTTCAGTAACAGACGGAACTCTGGGAGGGTCTGAGTAGGAGAACAGGAATTAAAATAAATACACTTAAAATGTCATTTAACTTATTATATTCATAACACAAGAGGATAACACAAAGCAAACTGCAACTACATAACACATCCAGAAGGGTGGTGGTGGAGTTGTGCTGTCCTAGCTGGTTGTGAGCGGTGCAGTAGTAGAGTCCACTGTGCTGGGAGCTGATGTTGGAGATGCTGTAATTCTGGCCTGTTGGCAGCAGTGTGTCTGCAGCTGCTCTCTGCTTAAACCAGGAGTAGGTGAGAACAGGAGGGTTTGCCTCACTGCTGCAGGTCAGAGTCACTGAATCTCCTTCCACTCTCTCTCCAGAGGAAACCACCAATGCTCTGGTGTTTCTAGGGGGATCTGAAAACAAACACTCAGTGTTAAAACTAAAGCTCAACTCTAAATCCAAACAAACTTAATATCTGTAACTTTATATATACATATATATTAATGGCCCTATTTTTCGGGTGTTTATCAACTATCCTGATAAGTGTCATCTGTGTCATGAACTCGGGTCACCTTCCTAATGTGCAGATCGCCATACACCTACCTGGAAACTCACCAGCTTCTGATTCACACTCTATTCAACACACACGATCCAGTTCTCCTGAATGATCACCTGTCCTACCTCTGCCCCGCCTTCCACCCTCTCTCCTCCAATCACCTTCCTCCCTTTCTCCTCCAATCAGCTTCCTCCCTCTCTCCTACAATGATGTTCCTCCCTCCCTCATCCAATCATCTTCCTTCCTCAGCTCTTCATATACCATTGGAAGGTTGCTGGTTCAAGCCCCACCACTGCCAGGCTTCAACTGTTGGGCCCCTGAGCAAAACCTTTAATCCTCAATTGCTCACGTTGTACTCAGTCATAATTGTAAGTTGCTTTGGATAAAAGCGTCAGCTAAATGTAAAATGAAAGAACATTCGACTATTCCGACTTGCTTTGTTGCAGCCGCACTGTTTACCTTTGTAGCTCATTTTCGTGTTTAGACTGCCGCTATTTGATCTCTCAGTGTCCTCAGGTTTTGTCTGCGTTACACTCTCTCTCTGTAGGGGGGCTTCTACTCTCTACAATTGTCCGTGTTTTTCGATGCAGCCTGTCTGTGTTTAATTAATGTCAGGGGTTTTATAGCATCAACTGTCATTCAGAACTCTGGTAATTCTCTATTTTATATTGATATCGAAGTGCTCATTGTCAGACTTATTTTACAGTGGGCATGTGTTACTAAATGGTGCTGAACCCAGTTTGAGTCAGTTGTAGTTGCTTCCAAAATTAAAGTCGCTTAATGTATTGGCTGTTTTTTCTAGCCTCTTTATAACACTAGACACTCTGACAGTGTTGTGACCTGTGCAGGGTATTTAAATATATAAACACAGCACATATACTGTGCATCCATACATATATACTTCACATGTACAGTATTAATCATACCTTATATGTATTTATATGTTACATTTAAAACATGTTGAATATGTTGTTTCATTAGGGTATAAACTGCACCTACATAACACAACCAGAAGGGTGGTGGTGGAGTTGTGCTGTCCCAGCTGGTTGTGAGCGGTGCAGTAGTAGAGTCCACTGTGCTGGGAGCTGATGTTGGTGATGCTGTAATTCTGGCCTGTTGGCAGCAGTGTGTCTGCAGCTGCTCTCTGCTTAAACCAGGAGTAGGTGAGAACAGGAGGGTTTGCCTCACTGCTGCAGGTCAGAGTCACTGAATCTCCCTCCACTCTCTCTCCAGAGGAAACCATCAATGCTCTGGTGTTTCTAGGGGCATCTGAACACAAACACACACTGTTAACATTAAAACTAAACTCTCATACACAGTCTGGTTAAGAGATTCTTATACATTCAGAAGTTATAGTTGATAACTATGAAACTACAACAGATAGCATCATCACCATCATGAGCTGTAGTAGTAAGTATTGATTGTAGTGATGTTTCTGGTTTATGATTAACTGACTTTATTAAATGCATCAAGACATCATGATTTTCATATGTAAATTCTCCACTCACACACAGGAGGAGAGCGGAGGTTCTCATTGCCTTCAGTAGCACAGCTATAACTGACTGCATCCCTAACTGCAGATACAGAGCAGGAGACAGATGTGCAGTGAGACACACGCTGTCCGTTCTTGTACCAGATGTAGGTGGGGTTGTAGGGCAGAGTGCAGGTGGAGCTGCAGCTCAGTGTTACTGTCTGTCCCTCTGATCCTGGGACTGCTGGAGAGTCCACATTCACCTTCAGGCCTGTATGGGAGACTCTCATAAGTGTCTTCAGGGCTCAACACACAGATGGTGAACCATGTGACACTGCCAGACACAGAAGACTTATCTTACCTGTGACAGAGAGAGACACACCAGCAGAGCTGTCTGTGTGTATCATGTAGGGGGCTTTAAATCGGAGGAGATATTCTGCTGAGTCACTCTCTGTGAGATGTTTCAGTCTTAGTGTGTTCACATTAGCTCTGTGACTGAAAATCTCCAATCGGTCATCAGCATGACTCAGCTCTTTGACCTGTAGGTGGAGTCTGGCGTACCAGGCAGGTTGGGGGGTGGGCTGCTGATCCGGGAAGGTGTAGTAACCGTGTATGTCCACTGATGAACCAATCAGAGCACAGATGCTCTGGGTGACGTAAGTTACACTCCAGCAGCTGTCCTTTCCATAAACACCTGTAACACATAAACTGAGTAAATCATAGCTGGACAAACAGACTACCAGTTCTTTTAAAGTCAGTTGTATATAATCAGAAGCTGGGAGACAAGACTTGTCTTGTGTCACTTGTCTTGTTCTCAGGGTAGTTGTGCCAAGTTTCCAGTGGGCCCTTTCATGAATGACCTGTTTTTAAAAAGGGCAAGTAATGTCAGTATATTTTGTGCATATTTATACAATTACATAGCAGGTTTTATTGTGTTCCTAAGTGTCTGCATGAACACTACTTATAAGTGCAGTTACAGTATAGACCCCTCCTTTACGCCCTCATCCATGTGATGCCTCTCGCCATGTTTGATGTGTTGTTGTCCTCGGTTAACGTGTCACCGTGTGTGTTGTGTTTACACTCCTTTCCTCACATGTTGCCATGTCCCCCTTTATTACTCATTAGTGTGTCTCCAGCTTCACCTGTTCCTCATTTCCATCCCTGTGAATATTCCTTCTGTTTCCAGTTTTTATTTACTAAGTAATTTACTGTTTATTTACTAGGTTTTATTACCAGTTATGATTGACTATGTGGATGATGGTCAATGTGTAAAGGCTTTAGCATTTAAATGGTCCTCTTATTTTTACTTTTACTTTTATTCTTTTACTTTAATTTTTGCCATTAAAAGACTTTTGTGTCTTTGTTTGGTTGTTTTGAGACTCACGCCTGCATCCTGTCACAGTAAGAGTCTAATAAAAAATGTAACACTTGCTCTTTCATCAAAACCAGGTCACCCATGAAAGAGGCCAACAGAGGTTATTATTATTATTATTATTATTATTATTATTATTATTATTATTATTATTATTATTAGTTACATTTATATAGCACCTTTCTCAAACTCAAGGTTGCTTTACAAATATTGCTTTTTTTTCTTTTTTTTTCCAAGAACAGCAGTGGTTGATTAAAACTTCCAACTGCCAATAATATGTATGTAAACATAAACACAGTGGACTTAAAAATTAAACGCAGTGATTTATGGAAAAACATGTAAAAAAAAATAAAAGATTCCAAAAATACCTTAAACACTTGAAAACTCTTAAATTGAAATATATCTAAAAATGCTGTAGTTGTCTTAAGTCTTAGCCATATGTGACTCAGCATGAGTTCACTGTAATCTAGTAGAAGTTGCCAGTGACACAGAGTGAGTGCAGTTTAAAGTGAGGACAAGAGCAAGAGACAATGAGAACACAAACAAAACACACTGATGTAGTACTGCTGAACCAGCTAGCCAGTGCCCACAAATGTATAGAGCCCTCAACAGTGAAAGGTGCTTCCCAGCTACTTATAAACATGTAGGCAGAACCAGCAGCAAAAAACAGCAAAAACAAACAACAATCAAACAAACTTTTTATCTCATAGAAGCTGCTAGTGAGATGCTGACAGAGTGATGAGAGTTTAAAGTGAGGATCTTACAGACAGCAGGAGAGCGGAGCTCCTCATATCCTCTTATAGCACAGGAGTAGCTGCCTGCATCCTCACTACTGTCATACATATACAGTCCATTAGTGTTCTGGTTATATACAGGCTGTCCATTCCTGTACCAGATGTAGGTGGGGTTGTTGGGCAGCGTGCAGGTGGAGCTGCAGTTCAGTTTGATGCTCCCTCTATATGTGATTGACATTGTAACCTTCAGATCTGCAAATAATTTTAATAAAGAAGCTTTGGTTTTAATTTTATAAATAGCATATTTTTATAGTTAACTAGTCTTATTTGATTACCTGTGACAGACAGAGATACTCCCGGATCACCAGTGTATTGACCCCAAGGACCATCAGTGTGGAATCTGAACCTGTATGTGTGAGCGTCACTCTCTCTCAGGTGAGTGATTGTCATACTACAGTCATTCTGGGAGCTCTGTCTATACTGCACTCTCCCCTCATACTCCTCTTCCTCTCTCACATCCACAGGTTCAACACCAACCTGCTGCTCCGTAATGAACCAGAATGATTTTGTGACCTTCTGGTTATTAGGGTAGGTATAGTAACAGTGCAGGTCCACAGATGAGCCAATCAGAGAGCAGATTGTCTGGCTATAGTAAGTCACACTCCAGCATCTCCAATTATCTGCAGAAACACCTGAAACAGAAACACTAAATGAAAAACAACTGAAACACATCAGTGTTATAGCAATAATACTCTGAAACCAGTACCAGTCAGCAATGTACCACATGAGTGTTTCCTCTAATTAGATACTGTTAGTGAGACAACGAGAATGCAGTTTAAAGTAAGGCCCAGAATTCATAAGTATTTGCCTAAGCAGTATTTATAAGAGCATGTACAGTATAATTATCTTATAAAAGTGTGTTACTAACAACTGCTCTTTGATCAAAACCAGGTCACCCATGAAAGAGGCCAGTAGAGGTTGACTAAATGTACACAGGGAACAGGATTGTAGTACAGTCAGTCAGCTGGCCTAAGAGAACAGTAGCAATACCAGCAGTGATACATTATAGCTAACTGACTGTGAAATGTTAGGTACAGATATACAGTAGATGTACTTAATAAAGTGATCATTTAGTGTGTAAATAAAACACACATACATGATTGAAATATACTTACCGACACCTGCAAAACAGAAACTAAAATATATCAGCAATTAAGTAGCATCAAGGTCTCCCAGCCATTGTTAATCTAACAGTAGATGCTAGTGAGTTTCTGACAGAGTGATGAGAGTTTAAAGTGAGGATCTTACAGACAGCAGGAGAGCGGAGCTCCTCATATCCTCTTACAGCACAGGAGTAGCTGCCTGCATCCTCACTACTGCCATACACATACAGTCCATTAGTGTTCTGGTTGTGTCCATTCCTGTACCAGATGTAGGTGGGGTTGTTGGGCAACGTGCAGGTGGAGCTGCAGCGCAGTGTGGTTCTATATGTGTTTGACCTCGTAACCTTCAGATCTGCAAGTCATTTTAATTAAGCTTTGGTGTTATTTTATAGCATATTTTTATAGGGGGTTATAAAAATAATGGGTTAACTAGTCTTATGTGATGACCTGTGACAGACAGAGATGCTCCAGGTTCACCAGTGTATTGACAGTATTAGTAATATTAGTAATGAAAATGTTAGCTTTTAATATTCATATTAGCTTTTAAACCAAGCCCAATAAATGCATAGGAAATATGCATAAGATTTATCAGTCATATATATACTCACTGAGCTCTATTTTAGAAACACCTGCTTTAGGTAAGTGTACAGTCAGAGACTATGTATAACCCATCTGTGGTGATGCACAGTTGGTCTTAACCATCTTCATTATCAGTGGTTATTTTCTGACTGCAGAACCAGATGGATAGTGAACCAGTCTCAACTCAGCAATGACAATGACACATGTAAACCAGTAACACAGCTGTGTCTGATAAACTTGTACAAACGCAGCTCAATCATAACTACGTTTATGTCCATCAGTATTCAGTATTAGTCTGACTAAGATCCAACTGCAAGACACGTTTGCTTAGTAAGTTCAGACTATGCTGCTGTGAGTGTAGATGGTACAGTGAAGGGACTGGTGTTTGCTCAGCTCTTGTAAATAGTTCTGTCCAGTTTCTTACATGTACACTATTGTAAATGTAATCAGTATCACTGCTCTGTTTCTGAGTGTATCAGTAACAGAGAATCAGGTGAATTATCTCAGCATGAAATATCACACACTCTCATGTCAGATCTGACCAGACTGGACTGGAATGGATTAAAGTGACTGACTAATTAAAAATGTAATAATATCCATATAAAAAGAATAACACACATGTGGCATGCAAATATGTAGTTTAAGATGGATTGTCCTAATTTGGCAAATATTGAATAATACTGAACTTCTGTATTAGTATTGAGATTTCTTGCATACTTTGTGTGTGTGTGTGTGTGTGTGTGTGTGTGTGTGTGTGTGTGAGAGAGAGAGAGAGAGAGAGAGAGAGAGAGAGAGAGAGAGAGAGAGTGTGTGTGTGTGTTGTGTGAGAGAGAGAGTGTGTGTGTGTTCTATGTTTTATGTTTGTATTACCTGTAACAGTTAGAGTAACTCCAAATGAAGCAGATATCCATTTATTCCTCCATGTTCTAAATCTGAAGTTATAAACTCCAGAGTCACTTACTTTCACGTTGTTCATTGTCAGTGTACAGTTATTCCACCGTGTGCTTACAGACACTCGTCCTAAGTATTGAGGGTCTTTACTCAGGTCTTGTGGTTCTCCATCAGATCTCTGGACCTGATACCACTCTCTCGGTCTGTCACTGGAGGAACTAGATGTATATTTGCAGGGGATTTTTACTGTAGATCCAATAAGAGCACAGAGGCTCCGAGAGGAGAGAGTTACACTCTGCTGAGACTGAGCTCCTGAAACACACACACACACACACACACACCAGGATTATAGGGGTGAGTTTACACTCTTATCAATATCTCTTATCTTTATCTGAGTGTGACTGTCATGGTGCTGATGACGCTGATGATGATGATGATGATGTTGAATTTAATGATATGTTAATAGAAAACTGCGCAAACACACATTGGCATTAAAACCACAAACAGGACTCTGCAGTTTTGAAACATACAAAGCAGTGCACTTTTGCAACATAAACTAACAGATACTGGCGATGGAGGCATGCAATTTAAAGGTGCAAGGAGGTGGATTTAGTAACAAATCTTAAATCCATTGTGATCTTTATGTATTTAATATTTTCTCATTTTTCATGAAGTGATTTTTTTACAAGACTCAATTCTAAAGTAAGTTTTAGAGAAAGATAAAATGGTGGCTTAAAATGGCCATGTTAATTTGTAGAGATCCACTTAATGCACCTTTAACTCTCACAGGCTCAAAGAGAAATATGAATACAGATTTGACAAAAAGGTTTACCTGCCAGTAACATGAGCAGTACTGCTACTGAAATATTTCCTCCCATTACAAGTATCACAGTATTCCCCTTTGGACAAAATATATTTTAGTTTAGTTTTTATTTTTAATATGTACTGTATTAATATGCAATTAATATATTCTTCAAAGGTCTGGCATCTGTAACACAAAGTATGCTTCGTCCTCTGCTAAGACTAGAATGATGTTACTGTTACAAATTTGTAAGAATTAGGGTTCATTTTAAGGTGAGCACTAGAGCTGGGGTTCATTTTAAGGTAAAGGTTAGAATCAGGGTTCATTTTAATGTCAGGACTAATATCAGGATTCACTTTTGTACTCTTTCTTACAACTTTATTCAAGCAGAATCTAATGACATCTCTCTCACTTGTAATTCCCTGCAGGGTTTTGTGAGATCACGCTCACATCTCTTGGCATGCAGTCTGTCACTCCCTTCTACCCTGTTCATCACTGGTCAGTGTGTGACCACAAGACTACTGCTGACAGGACATTATTGCAATGGCTCATTCTCAGCACAGCAGTTACACAGGCATGAAAGAGGCATGGAAGTGGTATCAGAATCAGAATCAGAATTTTGTATTCACCAAGGACAAAGTGTACATGGAACCTTTGTTAGTGCAGGTGTTTAAGATTAAGTACAATTAGATAAATAGAAAAGATAATAGAAAAGATAATATTTAGTTATAAAAACTAAATATAAACTATATATACACTGTGTGTAACCTGTATATACATAACTATATATAAACTATATATCCTATACATAAACTATGTCTAAACATAAAAGACAAGTGTGCAAACGGCAGCAAGTAAAGTGTGTGCAGTGTGAGATAAGTACAAATGAGGTACAGAAGTACTGGGGTGCTGAGGTACATAAATACAGTGTGTCCAGGTATGGTAGAGGCATGGCGGTACCGTGGTAGAGCATGTTGTGATGTGATGAGTGTATCAAGCACAGCTGTGTTGCTGGGGTTTTTACATATGTCAGTGTCATAGTAATAGAACACTGTGGAGGAGCTGCGATGGTGAACCTGTGAGATGGTGAACGTGTGAGATAGTGAAACTAGGAGATGGTGAACATGTGAGATGGTGAAGCTGTGAAATGGTGAAGATGTAAGATGGTGAACATGTGAGATCAACCTGTGAGATGATGGTGTGAGATGGTGAACTTGCAAGATGCTAAAACTGCCAAACTGTGTATGCCTGCCTCAGTAACAGAGACACTGGATTATTCTATACTGTTACACAATTAATGACAAAATCCAGAAATCACAAGCTTTTTAAACAGCCTAATTATAAATGCAGAGTACTTGAATGTAATATTGGTTAAAAACAGACAAGCATACTTACAAGCTGTTGTCCGTCATGTGGTTGCAGGGGAATTAAAATATCTGATCAGACCTCCTGAATTCTCAGGGGGACGTCACTGGTTTCCTTCCTCATTATTTAAATAAACAGAAGGAAAGTTCTGTTTCATAATGATTCAGAGGAACCTATAAAAAAAACAGTAAATATAAGCCAAACTTCTCAATACAGGCAACAAAGGTCTGTGTTTGGTGTCAGAAACCGTCCATTAGATGGAGAGACCATGAGGTTGACCGTGAGGGACGTCCAACCTGAGATCCCCTAAACACACGCCCACACAGATAGATAGATAGATAGAGAGAGAGAGAGAGAGAGAGAGAGAGAGAGAGAGAGAGAGAGAGAGAGAGGATTTGGGTGATAACTTACACTTGCATATACTGACACAAACACATGCACATTCATTCACTGGTGTGTAAACAGAGAGTATAACTAGGCTTGCGTGTAAGTGTGTAAGCAGCATGTGGGCAAAACAATTTTCAGTGTGCCCGGAAGTCATTTCATTGTAACAGGAAGACAGATATTTAACATGTGTTCAGCACGCTCATCAATATGAGGTGAAAAAGTTAATATCATCATGTCGGCGTCTAATTCTGATTCTGAAGTAATATCCTTGCAGTTCCACCAACATTTTGTACAAATCATAATATCGCTGTTGATCATGCCCATGGTCCAATTTAACATGGGATCATATTACTCTGTGTTTGGATCTGGGATTTTATTAGCACGGAAGCGTTTCACTTTTTGGAATTGCTCTATGGATGTGACACAGACAACATATTGATGTCCCACCACTAGAAAACACTTCATTACCTAATGAGAATTTTAAGCAAAATTTGGAATACATTCCCAGTGTATCTAGCAAGAACTATTTTAGGATTTTTAATGTTCAAATGTTCCAAAGTTAACTGAATTAGAAATGATAAGATTATACGCCATGTAGCCTGCTGGTAACGACATGGCTATGTCATGCCATTAGGCTATAGGTGAGCTTCTCAGTATCTTCCAATCAGCCTACAGTATGTGAGAAAATATTCAAAACAGATATCTTGCCATCATTTATTAGAATAACCTCCCGATATCAATAACATTCGTTCTGAATATTTACCAAAATAACGTAGCACATAATATTATTATTTCTAATATTAGCTATGTCCGGTCATTAACCCTCAATTTTAAATTTTCCATAACTGATCAGGAGTGCTTATACCATAAGGACATATAATTTATTTACAATTAAACAAATGTCAGTCCTCTCTACATCTTATTTTCATGAGCGTGTTGTACACATGCTAAATATCTGCCTTCCTGTTACAATGAAATGACTTCCGGGCGCATTGAAAATTGTTTTACGCACATGCTGCTACACACATACACGCAAGCCTAGTTAAACTCTGTTTGCACACCAGTGAATGAATGTGCATGCGTGTGTATATACAAGTGTAAGTTATCATGTCCAAATGTAAGTAGTAGATAATTTATGTGAAAATGTTTCATAATTATGTGCAAGTGTTTCAAAGGTATGCACACGTAGTGTGTGTGTATGCAATTGTTTCACTGATTTCACCCTAAACGGCCCCGCATAACTTCATCCTCATCCTGGATCACTCTTAATGTAGGAGGCATGTAGAGGTCTTCTGTTATTATAACAATTAGGACATGGTGGGACAGAAGAAAGTCATACATGTATAAATACAAACACTGTGGATTTTTAAGATCAAAATTCCGCTTTGATGTAACTGTTGTAAAAAATAAAAAAGATTACCACTAGAGGGCGGGCCTGACGAAGTAACTTCTTTTCTGTGGCAGTAATCATAAGTGACACCTTCAGCACTGCACTTATATACTACAGAGAAACTCTAATTTGTAATATTAATTTGCAATAAGAAAAAGACAAACAAACAATGTTGCCTTCAACATCTGTCACCAATTTTTATTTGCATGGCAAAAGTACTCCTCAATATTCAGTCTACCATTCTGTCTGTCTGTCCTTGGGAGAGTTGGTCAAATGGCATGACTCAGTAATGGCCTTCACTGGGTGGACTCTCAGTGCCAACAATCAGCACTTTTACCCAGCCATCACATGTCATCCTCCTCCCTCACCCTCACCATCTCCATCCTCTCCAGCTCTACTTTTTGTATTCCTCTCTTTCACTCTTCTTGTTCATCTCTATTCTTCTCTCACTTTCTACTTCTCTCTCTCTCTCTCTCTCTCTCTCTCTCTCTCTCTCTCTCTCTCTCTCTCTTTCTGTTCCTCTCTGTGTGCACCTCTCAGGGCCTCATTAACCAACCTGGTTCAACTCCACGGGTTTCTGTAGAGACATGGAATCATGGGAAACTAATTCAATCTGCTACCTCAAACGTGCAGGCAAGGCAGACACTCCTTCTGAGGTTTAGGAGAAGACTGACGGGCTTCTTTAAGGCCCCACTGTCTGCTGCCCTCCAGGCTGTCTGGAACATGCCACAGATCTGTCCGGATGCAGCAGCCCAGCTCGGATATGCTGAAACACTTCTCCGATCCTTTACGTGGCGCTGTAAGATTGTCCATTGTGTTTCATGAGGAGTACAAAAGGCTGCCTGAAAGGTCGTGAGGTTTGGTGCTCTCTAGTCCCCTGCAGTTTAGATCCAGGCCTTATTTAACACCCCTGGGACCTTCCATTGCATCTGAACATTATAACTGTATGATTACAGTGGTTCAGCCTTTATTCATTGGTTTTTCCCTCACATACATCACACTGGATGGCCCTAATGGGAGCACGCCAGCTGCAAATTTTGTGAAATACAGTATGTGCTAAATAAAATCCATCAAAACACGGCATATCATTAACTACCGCAGTACATCCGGGAAA
>NC_137519.1:6487500-6522500 GCF_041902795.1 Electrophorus electricus
CACACTCCCTAAACCAACACACACAGAAAGAAAAAGAAAACACACAGATGAAAAGGCTCATACACACACACATACATGCATGAATGAAAATACGTGCGCACACTCACACACACCATATATATGAGTGTGTGTGTGTGTGTGTGTGTGTGTGTGTGTGTGTGTGTGTGTGTGTGAATAAAATCAGTCACGAATATGTGTGTGGGAGGCTGGCATGCCTTTGTAGCCAGCCAAGCTCAAGGCTAAACTTCTGTTCTCATCTAAACTGCAGCAGGTGTCTAAAGCAGAGAAGCCAGGCTTTCCTCTCTGTGGAGAGGCCCTGCATCCTCCAGGGATTCCCTACTAGGACACCCAAACCCAGACACGCACCAGCAGAGGCCTACCAAAGTGGGTGATGTGCACACAGTTCATGTTCAGTATTCTAGTCCAGTATGTTTCTTAAACATTGCTTTGTGGGCATGTACATATATAGCATCTACATTTGACCTCATTGACCTTGTGTTGTCAAGAATTTGGCTCAATATGGCTGCATCCCAAACAGCTCCCAGTTAAACAAATAGTGCACTACATAGGCTGTAAAAGCAATTAACTCATGCCCTACACAGGGCACTCGATGTTTAGCAGGGCAACATTTAGGAGTCAGCCTAATTTTCTGAACAGTGCAGCAAGTTGAGACCTATTGATTGTCCTCTAAGACCCAGGAAAGTTATGTTTGCCCAATCAATGGTCGCCATCTCGCAGGTGTTACAGCTCGATACCCTATTTATCTACTCCCAGTCACCCCACGAATCCACAGTCCACCATACCTCACAGATAAGACCGAGAGACAAACAGACAGACGGACAGAATGGCAGCCGGATGGAAGAAATCCAGGCAAATCCATCCAGAGAGCAGGAAGAGGGATCAATAAGGATGAGGAAGTTCCAGAATGAAGGGAGAGAGAGAGAGAGATGAAAGAAGGGCAATGTGACCTCATCTTTTCTAAGGCGATAGAGATGGTTCGAGTTTAAGTCTGGCTGGCAACAGAGATGATGCAGTCATGTTCAGTGATCCAATCTTAGATAAAGAGTAATGCTGATCTCCATTATGATTGGGCAAACATGACAGATGTGTGTGTGTGTTTGTGTGCGTGCGTGTGTGTGTGTGTGTGTCGCTTTCTAAGATGGAGTTTAGGAAAACAAGTGAAGTTGTTTCTAGACTGGGCTGAAAAACACAGTAAAACCTTCTGAATTAATAAGATGCCTATATATGATGAAATAACTGTGACATAGATGAAATGACATCATCACCGGCCAAGCTGACAAACTCAAAGGCTGTGAGTGGAGCTCTCACACAGAAGAGCAGAGGGCTAAATACAAAAGAGAGATGACAAACTTAACAACACTCAAATCTTTATTTCCTACCACATTACCAATGTAATAGCCTTAAGTAAAGGCAGACTGCAAGAGAGCAGTCCAATACACACATATGCACACAAGCCCACACACACAGGGTGTAAATATGCATACACTGAGATCCTATTATTTCTTCCCTAAGAAAAATACTAATTATTTTTCCTAATTGCCAGTCATATTCCCTCCAACACACAGTGGCCTCACATGAGCCACCCTAAAGCTTCCTGAGTCTAGTTCAGGCCAGACTGAGGTGTGCTCTCCTAGTTGACATGAGAGAAGACCTACTAGACAGTGGACTAGATGACATTTCAGAGTCGGCACTACAGGACGTATTAGAGGACATTTCAGAGTAGGCACTACAGGACACAGTGGAGTATGTATTAGATCATATTAGAAAGTGTTTTAGGGCATGTACTGCAGAACACAGTAGAGGACATACTAAAGGATACACTACAGTACATAAGAAGATGTTGTAGATCATGCCCTACAGGATGTATTAGAAGACATTTCAGAGTATGCCCTACAGGACATAGCAGAGAACGTACAAGAGGATGCACTAGAGGAAATGACCTAAAACCTGATTTTACAAATAATTTGTAGGAAAAACAGCAATTGTAAGGCACAAATGAAAAAGAAAATCAGTGCGACACAGGTAGTGCATATATTAAAGAAACTCCTCTTAAAAAGTCTGATTAGTCTCTTACACGAACCACCATGCTGCTCAGTTTGCTGTGAAAGTATAAAGGACTAAAATATATCCAACAAAAATCCTTCTGAAACCTTGTTCGGGTATTCCTCCTATCATTTCCTGAATCAGATCTTACTTCTATACTCAGCGTAGGACCGCAGGCTCCGAGGCAGGAGGAGCAGGAGGAGAAGGTGCAGTGGGGCAGAAATGAGTGATGAACAGGTAGAAAACAGGTGCAGTGGTCACTGTGAGCCCACAGCCAAGAATTCAGTAGACAGCAGGATCTCTACTGTAGAGCAACTCTCACTCTATATCAGGGATCCTTCTCCTTCTCTCTCTTTGCCTTGAGTACTTTACAGACACATATATCACAACAAGATACAACAGGCAGCATATTTATTGATTTCTCTCGACCTGCTGAGTGGGTCCACTTCGCCTCACTACGTTAGAAGACATCCATGAAGACAGTGCACCAGTCCGCGCACGTCAGCACGAACACTGGGAGTTTATAACATAAACACCAAACAGCAAGCATCATGTTTATTTGACTGATGTGGGCCAGGGTCGTCATCCGGAGGACTGAATGGCGCGAGTGTAGCAGGCTGCAGTGGAAGATAAACGCACACGGTGCCAAAGACACAGCAACAGCACACTGGCAAAGGAGACGTTTTGTGTCCTCCAGCATAAAGGCTTGGTTTGGTTTTTCGGGGCCGGCCGGTGATAACGGACTTCACCGTGCCATCGTCTCTGGGCTTCCAGCTGGGCATGTGTGCTTAGGAAAGCAGAGTAGAGTGGGCACTGCTCCATCACCTGCAGGCTCTCTGATGACCTTGCCAAATATAGCCATGGTCTCTGTCATACTGCCCCCGTTTATAGTGTCTGGGGACACAACTCTCCCTCCATACACACCCAGGGACTGTGTGTGTGTGTTTGTGTGTGCGGGCCTGTGCTGTGTGTGGGTGCATACTGTATGTGTGGGAAGTAATGAGAGCGTGTATTCTTACTCTCATGGCAGGACAAGGTGTTGTCATAACAATAGGACCGTATGAAGATGATGGCATTTTTGGGGAGAGGATCTAAGCCTATTTCCTCTGCTAGTGTGTGTAGCTGTGTTTAGCTGCTACTGTCTGCATGCATGTGTGTGCATGTGTAAGTGTGCGTGTGTGCGTGCGTGTGTGTGTGTGTGTGTGTGTGTGTGTGTGTGTGTGTGTGTGTGTGTGTGGGTGGGTGTGTGTGTGTGTGTGTGTGTGTGTGTGTGTGTGTGTGTGTGTGTGTGTGTGTGTTTTTGTTTGTGTGTCCTCAGGTTTTTCTCCATCCTGCCCTGTCCATACCCATAATGCACGCTTTCTTAGCACACGCTTCAACCCTCCATGTCAGCAAAGCCTAGCTGTGTCTAACTGTCCCAACAGCTAACATCACTCAATTTACACCCACTGGAAGGATGCAAACAGCTGCCCCTCACAGACCAGAACACCACTGTTCATGGAAGCCTCTCCACAAGTGTTCTGGTTGAGCCACCTGTCGCGTATTTGTGCTCGTGCTCTGCTCCGACACAGGAGCAGGCTCCTGAAGGGCCAGCTGATTGGCTGGAACACTGAATCAGGTGTGACAGACCGAGAGCCTGGCCATGCATGGGGTCCTCAGTAGTGTAAACCAGGCTGTCCAGTGTAATGAAGCCGTATATCTTTTCCTGCTGTCTCCAGCACTGAACCGTGTGGGGCCAAGTGCACTGCCCCGCTGGCCAAAAACCGTCTGGATCAGACCGGCGCCAATGTACCTTGTGTCTAAGTTTCTCATTTGTGCTTTAGTATCTCAGTTAAGGGTTAAGGCTGATGATGTGTAGTCAGGTGGGATAAAAATAAATAAATAAAAAGACTCTGCAATTCTTAGATCCTCCAGGACCAGAGTTCAACAGCCCTGCTTTACGGAACACTACCACATTTTTTAGCTCTGGCTCGCCAAACCGCACACATCTCAGCATGCTAGCCTGTCAAACTTCAGGGCTCTAGAATACCAAACCAGTGTGTGTGTGTGTGTGTGTGTGTGTGTGTGTGTGTGTGTGTGTGTGTTTGCACTTGTATGCATGTACTTTTCAGTGTTTCATAACCCTCTGCTCAGTATTACACACAATTTAATTTCTCATTTATACAGTTATTTTTCAGTTTTAGACAATAATGATAGTGCTCAGAAATTCAATGAAACAGAGATTCAAGAGAAACAGAAACAGAGATTCAAATTGGACACTGCATACTATATCAGATTCAGTGATGAATGGTGGACAAATGACGGATGAATGGTGGATGAATGTTGGACAAATGTTGAACGAATGGCAGACAAATGATGGATGACTGGTGGACAAATAATGGAGGAATGTTGGACAAATGATGGAGTAATGTTGGACAAATAATGGAGGAATGTTGGACAAATGATGGAGGAATGGCAGGAGGCTGTGCTACTTCATGTCTTCTCATCTTAGACTCATTCAGTTCAAAATACTCCAGAGTTTGAGCAAAGACAAGCTTGTAAATATTTACAGCACATATCGAGCACAGCTGAGGTTTTGGTCATGCCACAAAGTCCAGCCTTTTGGGACTTTGGTCTTTAAGATTCTAAGATCACTAATGTGAGTGTACTGGTATCACCACAGATTGCCTTTTTGGGGACTTTGGAAAATCCCTCTCCATTAATGACCAGTGAGTCTGATGATACTGCTTTCATATCCCACACAGCCAAATGTATTACATATTACATATCTCACAAACCACTGTCAGTCAGGGTCTGGCTTGAAGACATGATGCTTTTTTTAAAACCTGAAAAATACAATTCATTGTAGAATTCAATTTACTCTACATGGATCAGTGGAGCTTTTTACATATATTGGAAACCTTTCATAGACCATTTTGATACCCTGCCAAATCTCCCCGCTGACTTGACTAAATATCAGTATCACTGGACTTAATTCACAAAGGCCTCCATTATTAGACTTGGATGGATGGACTTGGACTAAAATGGATATTTTTTTTCTTGCATGTCCTTGTGCTTAGTGTCATTTCATAAGTCAGATATTTATTTATCTATAAAATCTATTTTAAAAATTGTGACTGTATGCTACACTGCACAAAACTATTCTCCCAAAAAATCACATTTGGTGAAAGAACAGACATGGGTAACACTAATATTCCTAAGCAGCTGTGCTAATGTTGAGCAGTCAGATAAAGAACATCAGATTAAGACTGTCCGTTTTCCTTTATTTGCTTCTTTTGTCTTTTTTTGTACCAATAGTGACAACTATTATTGGTTTTTGTTGACCCTGATGATAACAAGTCCTAGCAGAAACATCATTATAATGTTGACATCTCAGAGCAAGGTCATGATATTGTTAGCGGACCCCAAACTGCAGTAGCGTTAGACAACCAGGACACTTCTTACAACCATTCAGTAACGAACATTCATGTGTGTGTGTGGGGGGGGGGGGGGGGGGTTCTTTAGTTCTTTGTCACGCTTCTTTAAAAAAAAAATTTTTTAAGTCCCCTGAGGTCAGTGCTGATTAGAAATGATACTTCTGGTCTGGTCAAGTTCATTACAGCATCACTACAGTCAAAACAAAATTGCAGAACCGTGACGCGAACTAGGAAACAGGTGCTGTGTTACTGCAGACTCACTCAGGAACCAGATTGGCAACCGTATGTACACATTTACATAAACCCAGCACCCCCTTATTATTACCACTTACCTATTACTATACAGTAACTCCACATCCTATTAAATACAGTGCACAATTACAGACAGAACCGCTCTGTTGGTATACACTATACGTGTCAGTTATTCTCTGATTAGGTTCTGGACACTGAACCACTGCTGACTGGAGCTTACCTGGGTCTTATTTATTGTGAGCACAGCATTAACGTTGAGGTTCTTGTGACATGGCTATGGGTGAAAGCTGGTTTAATGGGATGAGCAGGGTTGTCAGGGATTCTAACTCATGTCGCATTTACATTTGTCACCGCTGAGCTGAGAGCCATCTGCCAGGAAAAAAAAAAAAAAAAACACCAACAGCAGCCCTGTGGGCAGAAAAGAACACCGGACTAGGAAGGAACCACGCGTGCTGATGCCGAGGTCAATCCTTAAATGCAATCACTATTAAATAGACTTGTGAATAGTTATTTCACATTATTATGATTTCTTTTTTACTGTTTGAATTATTATTGTAACTTTAGGGTAATACAAGAACAAAGTAATCCATTTTGTTTAGAAAACTGTCCACAGTGAGGACTTTAATGTGGGAAACAGGCTATCCTCCAGCAATAAAGCTAGCCTTCTTCCCATGATGCAACACCAGGTCCATGGAACAGGGATGGAGAACATTCCAGAATTGGAATTCTAGTCTCAGATCAGGTTGCCCGCTTCATGGTACAGGCAGGACTGATCCAGAAACAGGGCTTTAGATTGATGAGACCCATGTGAACAGACAATGCAACAAATCCCTTTGATCATAAAAAGAGAAAAGTCAGTTGTTTGAGAGAAAAAACAGACTAAAGTCTGTGTGTGTGTGTGTGTGTGTGTGTGTGTGTGTGTGTGTGTGTGTGTGTGTTTTGAGTAGACTTAATACTAGGCTCCAATCCAATTGTTACAGCTACAGCTATTAACATGCTTGTGTGCTATAGGAACTTGTGTTGTCTTACCTTGTCTTACCACATATTTCATCACATGAAAGTCACCAAGCAATAGATCGGCAAAGATCAAAGACAATGAAAGTTGTAGAGTTGTCTGCATGACAGACTCTCTCTCTCTCTCTCTCTCTCTCTCTCTCTCTCTCTCTCTCTCTCTCTCACTCTCTCTCTCTCATCTCTCTCTCTCACACACACACGCGTGCACACACACTATGAACATGAAGGTCAGGGAAGTGTTGAGGTTAATAGTTCATATTCTGTTGCAGCATGTTTGAGTAGCTACTCTCTCTCTCTCACACACACACACACACACACACACACACACACACACACACACACACACACACACACACACACACACATATGCATGCCAGTATCTCTCCTTGTACACTGAAGTGTGTCAAACGTGGTGCGACCTGTCAGTAGAGATCAAAGAGGCAGTGCACCCAGCAGCTCAGAGGTCATTACAAGAGGAGAAACACACCCTGAGGTGAAAATACACACACACACACCTACACACACAAAGAAAACATGAAAGATGAGGGTGCTGAGGGAGGTATGTGACTAGCATTCTACCACGGCTCCCCTCCAGTCCAGCCTACCGCTCCACCATCTCAGCTCCCAATGCAAAACAACCAATGACCTTTGACCTTCAATTAGCAATACTCAGTTAAGAGTCCTGCTTTAACAAGACTCTGAAATTAAATATTTATGAAACTATCAACAGACACTGTCCTTACAATTATTTGCACTCATAAATGCTAATGTGTAAATTATCAGCTAGATTCTTAATGAAGGCACATCAACCCAGAGTGCCAGACAGCTGTGTTTGTACATAAATAACAGTACAATTATTATGAGCAGCTCATTTAAAATGTGCAGAGACTCTGTACAGCACATTTTTAACGAGGCACAGCTGGGTGACTAAAGTGAATATAACAATTAAAAAATGCAGAGACTTTGTGATCCCCACACACTAGGCAGATCTGAGATCAGGGTTTTATGGCTTTTATTATAATGGATAGGCTGAGGGTAAGGGTAACAGCATCTACTCTGAGCTGGGCCTCTAGTAATTAATCCTGTTTTAGTCCTGCAGGGGTCCTTCTGGAATACAGGATCACAGGCCCAGAGGACCACAGGACACATGACCACAGGACAACGACAGAACACAGGACACAAGACCACAGGACAACCACAGAACACAGGATGCAAGACCACAGACCGTGTTATACTGTGCATGACTATGTATGTGACGAATAAACCGAACTTGAACTTGAACACAGGAGCAGAAGATAACAGGAACACAGGACCATAGGACACAAAACCACAGGACCAAAGAACACAGGACCAGTGGACACAAATCCCCAGAACCACCTGATCACAGGGCCAAAGAACACAGGAGCACAGGAGCACAGGACACCAGGTAGAGGACTCAAGACCACAGGACCACAAGACAGAGGACACAGCACACAAGACCACAGGACATAGGAGAGGGGGAGGGGGAGAGAGAGAAGAGCAGAAGTCCCATTAACACTCGTGTGGAGAAGTGTGGTGGAGTGTGGTGGATGTGACACTTCATCATCTATCACAACACATGCGTCAGCTGAGCCATCCAGAGGGCAGTAGAGTGTTACTCGCAGGCAGGATGACTTGTGTTTTGTGCTTGCAGCTTTTTTACAAATTTGGTAAGAGAACCACCGGGGGGGGGGGGGATTTTGAACCCTAATTAAAAAAAATAAAAATAAAAATAAAAAAATAATCAGGAGACACAGGAAACAAGTACATAAAAACAAAGGAAACAAAGCCTGTAGTGACAATGCTGCCTGTCCCAGTGGCCTGTCGTGACCACGCCTTTGAACACAGCTGCCTCACCTCTGACCCCTTGTCCTACATTTAACAACAGGTGTTTGTTAGCAGTGATGAAACTGTTGCTCTGCTGTTGCTGTGTGCCTTTGTTCCACTGGAAATCAAGCGTATGATTTCAAATGTATTTAAATGTCCCAAAATAGGATAACAGCTGAGGTTTTGGTCATGCCACAGACAACGGGAAGCTGCACAGGTGAAGGTTAGGCTGGTTCTTCCTTGTAATGTTTTTTTGGTAAATGTGTTGGAGGATGGTGTAAAGTTTAAGAATGTACCATCTGAATGCTGCTGTCCTACACTTGATTTGCAGCTTTCCAAAGAGCTAAGCAGTGTTTCCACATGCGACAAGCTGTTATATGGAGAATGGCTTGTGACTGAAAATCAGACTAATCCACCACACGCATGTGTGTGCACACACACACATATACACACAAACACATGAAGGGTCCTTCTGATGATGGGTCATTAATCTCCCCGGCATGTCATGTCACCCTGGACGCAAAGACGCTGGAATGTAAACACACACTCTGGTTTCCTCAGTAAGTGTGCATGAAATATGACTTTGTAGGACTAGGTAAAAACAAATCATAGCTCAGTCAAGAAATTCAACAGAATCACAAAATAGTACTTCCCAGCAGTTCTAAAACTTTTAAAAACAGTTTTATTGTAGTAGTTTAGGAGCTCTAGGCAAAAAGGATAGCTTGCTGTCTTTTTTGTGCAGCTTAGTGGTGCATGAAAGGCATACCTTAGGCCCAGTAGAATCTGGCTAATCTAATTTCTGGACGTTTCCACTCTTCTCTCCCATAGAGTGGGTAGAATAATGTTTGTTTGTCTAATAAGTTTCAATCCCCCGGCTCCTGTCTAGCAGCTAGGTGGTCCACATGCTGGCACAGGCAGGCAGGAATCAATAGCCAACACTGCACCATAACTCTATCACCGACACTCTCACTACTCACACAGCGTTTTAGATTATTCTAGAACATGTCAAGGCGCTTGTATGCCGGCTGAATGCAGTGCCTAATTGCAGACGCTCGTGACCTTTTAAATGGAACATTACTGTAATACTCTCCCCAGCTGCACTAATGACATCATGCATGTACTCAGTGGTCTTTCATTCAATTATCACATGCATAAACATTTTAGTGCATGCATAAATATCCGATTATCATGTCAGGTGACAGGGACATAGATCTACAGATCTAATTTCCCATGAAAGACATTTAGGTTGCGTGCTTGCATTTCACTTTGCAATGCCCCAGAGCTTCTCTCAGTCACATGCATCTCTCTCGGGACTAATTGTTCTTCGGTGCATAACTATTCTCCCATGCTCGCTTCTGCAGTGTGCAAACAGCGAGGTTAACACTGAGTCCCAGCGGGGACGCCAGGAGAAAAAAGGATAGAGGCAGAAAACAAAAAGGAGAAAGAGAGAGAGGAGGAGGAGGAGAGAGAGATAAATAAAGGGAGAGAGTGAGAGAGAGAGAAACAAATAAAGAGGAGAGAAAGGGAGAGAGAAAGAGAGAGATAGAGAGATATCTGCGTGGGGGAGGTCCTTCTTAGTCTTACAGTTCTATGTGGCCCCTCTGGGTGAACTCTCCCACCTGTGAGCCCTGTGAGGACAGGTAAACTCTCCCACCTGTGAGCCCTGTGAGGACAGGTAAACTCTCCCACCTGTGAGGCCTGTGAGGACAGATAAACTCTCCCACCTGTGAGCCCTGTGAGGACAGGTAAACTCTCCCACCTGTGAGCCCTGTGAGGACAGGTAAACTCTCCCACCTGTGAGCCCTGTGAGGACAGGTAAACTCTCCCACCTGTGAGGCCTGTGAGGACAGGTAAACTCTCCCACCTGTGAGACCTGTGAGGACAGATAAACTCTCCCACCTGTGAGACCTGTGAGGACAGGTAAACTCTCCCACCTGTGAGCCCTGTGAGGACAGATAAACTCTCCCACCTGTCAGGCCTGTGAGGACAGGTAAACTCTCCCACCTGTCAGACCTGTGAGGACAGGTAAACTCTCCCACCTGTCAGACCTGTGAGGACAGGTAAACTCTCCCACCTGTGAGGCCTGTGAGGACAGGTAAACTCTCCCACCTGTGAGACCTGTGAGGACAGGTAAACTCTCCCACTTGTCAGGCCTGTGAGGACAGGTAAACTCTCCCACCTGTTAGACCTGTGAGGACAGGTAAACTCTCCCACCTGTGAGGCCTGTGAGGACAGGTAAACTCTCCCACCTGTGAGACCTGTGAGGACAGGTAAACTCTCCCACTTGTCAGGCCTGTGAGGACAGGTAAACTCTCCCACCTGTCAGGCCTGTGAGGACAGGTAAACTCTCCCACCTGTGAGCCCTGTGAGGACAGATAAACTCTCCCACCTGTCAGGCCTGTGAAGACAGGTAAACTCTCCCACCTGTGAGGCCTGTGAGGACAGATAAACTCTCCCACCTGTCAGGCCTGTGAAGACAGGTAAATTCTATTACCTGTTAGACCTGTGAGGACATGTAAACTTATTCACCTCTCAGGTCTGTGAGGACAGGTAAACTCACTCACCTCTCAGGGGTGTGAGGACAGGTAATCTCAGTATACTGTCAGATCTGGTGAGGACAGGTAAACTCACCCACCTGTCAGGCCTGTGAGGACAACGCAGTGAAGAGCACGACTGTAAATGTAATATGAATGTAATGAAAATGTGCTTAACACTGAAAACTGCATTTCCCATGAAACTAATGTTCTTGAGCAAATAGTTTCCATTATTATACAGTTTAGCTAAAGGTTGCCAGTGAAATGTACTGCAGACTGTAGCAGGTTGCTTGCCATTTCTGTCTCTTAACTTTCCAACTGCAAAGGACCTTCAGACCAGAAAGCAGTAGGGGGGATGAACACGAGACAAGACTTCATACAAACACTCCTCCATTAATAGCTTTTTGGGTACTTCTGTTGGCTTGTGCATTACTGTAGCTGAACAATGCTATAATACTTACACCTAGATGCTAAACCCCGACTTTAGCCTTAATAGCCAAATAAACCAAAAATGAGGTTGGTAGGTGCTCAGAAAGAACACATTACATCCTCACTAAAGGTGTGCACGTGATACACACGCACACACCCACAAACATACATAGAGATGCACAATCACACACTTACTGATTCACACACACACACACACACACAGAGGAGACATATGACTGGGTGCATATCGTGTCTCTTACTGTGTGCTGTAGATGGCTGTGGTGTTTGTTTCCCCTTTACTCAAATGCGCCTTTTTATACACGCATGCACACGCGCGCACACACACACACACACACACACACACACACACACACACACATACGCAGTTTACAAGGCAGCAGTTGCTTAGATTGAACAGAACAAACAATTTAAATGTAGACAGAGAGTGAAAGAGAGACACAGAACAGAGAGAGAAACTAGTCTGTGGAAGTTCGATATCCAACAAATTGAATTAAACTGGAGTGTGTGTGTGTGTGTGTGTGTGTGTGTGTGTGTGTGTGTGTGTGTGTATGTGTGTCCTGTCTGTATCTCCTAGTGTAAACACAACATGCACAAATAGTTGGTTTTCTTCATTTGAAGACACACACACACACACACTTCTAGGTTGTAATGGGGAAAAATATAGACATCTCTAGAAGCTGGAGGGTCTGGGCACTGATCTAATCCAGCTACCATTGCTCTCCACAGGAACACAAACATCCTGCAGCTCTCTCACACACACACACACACACACACACACACACAAAGGCAAACACCCCCAAACACACACACACCCACATCCCTGCTGAGCTGGGGAAATCTAACACACTGCTGGGTGTATCTCAACACAACCTACAGTGCACAAAGCCAAAGAACTACACCCCCTTCTCTCTGTCCCTCACCTTCACCTAAAGAACATAGCGCACATGCACACACAAACACACAATACACACATGTACAACAAACATACACATACACATGTACATGCACATACATACGTGCACACACTAGAACTCACACACATATACATACACATGGCCATGCACACACACACACACACACACACACACAAGCATACCCACACACTGAGGCTGGCCTGAGGCTGAGTAGCAGCAATCAGATAGCTGACACACTCCACCCCATCAGTCCCTTTCTCTCTCTCTCTCTCTCTCTCTCTCTCTCTCTCTCTCTCTCTCTCTCTCTCTTACTCATGGGTTCATGTTAGAAAGATCTTTTTGGCACTGAGTCTGAATGACCGTGAGAGACACAGAGACAGTTACAGAGACAGAGACAGTCAAAGAGACAGACACAGAGACAGTTACAGAGACAGACACAGAGATAGACACAGAGACAGTCAGATAGACAGACAGAGACAGACACAGAGACAGTCAGAGAGACAGACACAGAGACAGACACAGAGACCGTCACAGAGACAGAGACAGTCAAAGAGACAGACACAGAGACAGTTACAGAGACAGACACAGAGATAGACACAGAGACAGTCAGATAGACAGACAGAGACAGACACAGAGACAGTCAGAGAGACAGACACAGACACAGAGACAGACACAGAGACCGTCACAGAGACAGAGACAGTCAGAGAGACAGACAGAGACAGACACAGAGACAGACACAGAGACAGTCAGAGAGACAGACACAGACACAGAGACAGACACAGAGACCGTCACAGAGACAGAGACAGTGAAAGAGACAGACACAGAGACAGTTACAGAGACAGACACAGAGATAGACACAGAGACAGTCAGAGAGACAGACACAGACACAGAGACAGACACAGAGACCGTCACAGAGACAGAGACAGTGAAAGAGACAGACACAAAGACAGTTACAGAGACAGTCAGAGAGACAGACAGAGACAGACACAGAGACAGTCAGGGAGACAGACAGAGACAGACACAGAGACAGTCAGAGAGACAGACACAGAGACAGACACAGAGACCGTCACAGAGACAGACACAGAGACAGTTACAGAGACAGACACAGAGACAGACACAGAGACAGTCAGAGAGACAGACACAGAGACAGTTACAGAGACAGACACAGAGACAGTCAGAGAGACAGACACAGAGACAGACACAGAGACAGTCAGAGAGACAGACACAGAGACAGTCAGAGAGACAGACACAGAGACAGACACAGAGACAGTTACAGAGACAGACACAGAGACAGTCAGAGAGACAGACACAGAGACAGTCAGAGAGACAGACACAGAGACAGAGACAAACAGAGAGAGAGAGAGGGAGAGAAAGAGAGAGTGTGGCAGAGAGTGAAAGAGAATCGGGGAGAGAGGGTGGGGAAAGACTGGTGATGGCTGACAAGAGCTCATTTTTAATGGCTCATTCAATTACAAAACATGTGTGTGTGTGTGTGTGTGTGTGTGTGTGTGTGTGTGTGTGTGTGTGTGTGTGTGTGTGTGTGTGTGTGTGTCTGGATGTAAGTCATTGTATATCGAGATAATTTTGCATAAAATTGAAACATAAAAAAATCTATAAAATAACAGGCCTGTAAACAGGAAAGGTGTGTAGAGGGAAATAAGCCCTACACTCCCCAAATCAGCTCAAACCGCCATCATGACATAAATTACATACCATATTCACTTGTTTTGGTAGAAATGCCATGTGTGTGCGAGAGTTTCATTCACTGTAATTGAGTGAGTGTAATTAACATGTCAGATTGGCCTGAACATGTGGAGTTCTCTGTGAGTGTTCAGCTGCTCTCTGCTGAAGTTGATCCAGGTCACCGATCCTCCAGACACTCTGCTGCCCCCCCAAAAGCTAACTGCCCCCTCTGAGCTAACCGCCATCCCAAACTGTCCCCCTGAGCTAACAGCCATCTGAGCTAACTGTCCCCATGAGCTGTCACCTACAAACCAACTGCCCTTCAGTTTACCTGCTCTCTACTAATCATGTCATTCAATTACTTCTGCTGTCACAAATACCAAAAAAGCTGGGCCACCAAGTCTGCGAGTTACACAATCATCATGCAACCTTTATTAAGGTCCCCGTACGTGTTTGTATCTACTGCTATGAAAATGGAACATACTGCACTCTCTCCTCAACATATTAAACTCAAGTGTTTTAAAAACTTCCCTAAAAACACATCCTGTCATTTACTGTCCACCTATCATTTCCAGCATTCCTCCTCCATCCCACCTTAAACAAGTCACCAATCAGATTGCTGCTGGAGAGAACCTTAGACCTGACTGAGCCCTTCTGATTGGTTGCTGGGAGCCAGGAGTGCTGGTGGTCACATCACAGAGGTGGGTGATGCGTCTGCCATCGTGGCGCGGCCTTTGGCTCTTTACCCCACTGCCCCTAGATGGCATCACCATGCATAAACACGCCGTGCTGCGTCCGATTCTGGCATAGGGAATATCTGTAAGATGTGTTTTGAGATTGTGGGTATGCGCGGGATGTCTGGAGTAAGGTAGCCAACTTGTGCAGGACATTAGACCCGCAGTTTCAGTTGACCTTTGAGAAGGTTATATGGGGGTGGCCCCAGGATATCAGGCCATCTTTTGCGTCCCGGATATGGGAGCTGGTAAGCATTTCCAAAAAAGAACTATGGAATGCGAGGACCAGCCTCATCCAAAAAGGGACGCGCCTGGACACCTGGGGATTATACAAAAAAGTTTGCACAGATTTAAAATATAGGATGGAGCATGACGTCATCCGGTGGGGCTACCACGTGGCAAAGGAAAGGTGGAAGGGCCTCTTCGAGCTATAGGCCCCCTGGAGTTTTTTAGGGTTTTCAGTTTTTTTACAAAGGTTTTTAAAAAATTTAGCTGAGACTCTGCTCCATCCGGTGGTCCCAGCGGACCACCGTGTTTTATTGTTTTAACCACCATGATAGTGCCACATAATATAAACATTGTTTTAGGTTGAAATGGTAGGTCTGTTTTTTTATTAATGAGTGTTTTATTTTGTGTTTTTTTGTGTGGTTTTTATTAACTTTATTAACAAAATTAACACTTTTTATTGTGGGTTTTTAACATTTGTAGTGTGTGCCCAGTTTTATTAACATAGATTTGCTGTTTTAACTTAAGCCTTGTTTTTATTGAATTAAATAAATAATAATAAAAAAAAATCTGTTGTAAGATGGATAAATAAACACCACACCTTAACTCAGAGTGATGGCCATAGCCTTACGTCAGTTCACGCTCTGCCTCATAACTCACTCTGTATACTCTGACGCAGGCACCTTAGCAACCTCCCAAACTGATGAGGAATCAGAATGAACTCACCATATGCTAAATCTTCACAAAAAGCCTAAAAGACTAAAAGAACTTGTGCAATATGCCATACATAAAACTTAAATAAGTGGTATACTATAGCACTAGCTGGTACATTTCATACTAAAATTATAACAACTACTTAACATACTTGGCATTTCATATTTAAAGCATATTAAAGCACAGTATAGTTTATGATCAGTGTGTATCAGAGTTGTAAGTGTGTGTTGGACGTTTTAGGTTTATACACCACATATACTCTCATGATCACATGAGCATTTTAAAATTTATTTTGCTAATGACATCTACAACTATAAAAATTCATCACCTATGTGAAACTTAGTCCTCTAAGATTGTATAGCTGTTTATTTACTCACTTCCCAGATAGTCCACCAGTCACTGTTTTACAGAATTTAAGATTGTTATAGAATTGAATATTTTGTCTTCCTTTTAAGTAAGGCTGTATTCATACAGCTAGCACTGTACACCAGCCTGCGAAGGGTTAAAAGAGACATGGCTGCTGCTGTCTCTCTTTCAGCTGGGAGACAAAGAAAATTATGGCTTTATATCAATTATATACTTTGTGCTTTCCTGGCTGTGATTGAGTGATGTCTACTGCATGTGCACAGAAATGCAGCTCTTTCTCAGTGTAAATCGTGTGTGTGTGTGTGTGTGTGTGTGTGTGTGTGTGTGTGCGCGCGCGTGCGTGTGTGTGTGTTTGTGTGTGTGTGTGTGTTGGAGAGGAGGTATAAAATGTTCTTAAAATGAGTTTTGAGAACAAATATGTGATCAACAGTTTTGTGGCCATTATACCAAACAGTCTTCAGTTTTGAGCTTTATGAAAATAACAAACATGCAGGATGCAGCACATGCAGAATAGACACACAATAGAAAGAATTTGTTGCACCTTCTCCCTCTCTCACAAATACACAAGCACACACACACACACACACACACACACACACACACACACACATATATATATATATATTCATCCTGGGACAGCAAGTTTCTCTTCATTTGCACCAAAGAGTCATATTACATGACAGGAAGCATTTGGTTTTCACTGAATCTTCTGCTTGAGTGCAGAGTGCACCAATACTCCCCTGAACCCAGAGTGAGTCTATAGCATAATCACTCCCCTGAGCCCAGAGTGAGTCTATAGCATAATCACTCCCCTGAGCCCAGAGTGAGCAGATAGAAGCCACACTCCTGAGCCCAGAGTGAGCAGATAGAAGCCACACTCCTGAGCCCAGAGTGAGCAGATAGAAGCCACACTCCTGAGCCCAGAGTGAGCAAATAGAAGCCACACTCCTGAGCCCAGAGTGAGCAGATAGAAGCCACACTCCTGAGCCCAGCTCTCTCAATTGCATTTCACTGGTGCCTCCCCCTATTTATTAACCAGACAAACTAAAACAGTAATATTTCCTAAATATTTTATCCACATATTTCTTCTAAAAGTGTGCATAACTGAAGTGTGGAGTTCCTCAAATGGTGCATTTGTTACCATGTCCTAATGTGGCTATTTATTTTACGGTATCATATTTAGGCCATGGAGCAGAGGAGAGCATTCTTAAACTACAGCACAAACAGAAGGTTCTAGCCACTTTGTTATGACCTTGTGTTTAGTGGTTTTTGATCTTGATAATTTGACTGACTTTTGGAGACAGAATGTGCCAGTAAAGTTCATTTTAGCTGTTGTTGTTTTGCCTTGTTTTGCTCCAGGTGCTCTGTTCAGAAAAGATTACATACATTTCTTTAGCACCATGATAACAGGTAATCCTAATTTGGCTTTGTGTGTGTGTGTGTGTGTGTGTGTGTGTGTGTGTGTGTGTGTGTGTGTGTGTGTGTGTGTGTGTGTGTGTGTGTGTGTGTGTGTGTGTGTGTGTGTGTGTGTGTGTCTGTCTGTCTGGGTAAAGAGGGTGGAACTTTTGGAATTCTTCTTAGCATGGCGCTATTGCTGAGATACTCTAGTTCAAAACTGGAAGTCTGGAGGGTGTAGTTGTTTCTGACAACGCACTGTGCAGCAAAATATCCTAATATAAGAGTGACACCAAAGGAAGAAAACAAAACAGCAAAGAAAATTGTATAATCACACACACATACATGCACACACACACACACACACACACACACACACACACACACACACACACACACACAAATACACACACACACACACATATACACAATATAGATCGTGCCAAAGAAAGCCCTGTAAGAAAAACACAGCAGGTCTCTGGCAAAGTGAATAATGTGCACACAAATATACATATACACATACACACACATAGACACACAAATAGATACACAGATTAAAAAATCCAGACTCTTGGAGCCTGGCACCTACATACACCTCCCACTGGCAAGATTTACCCCATGAGAGTGTGTGTGTGTGTGTGTGTGTGTGTGTGTGTGTGTGTGTGTGTGTCTGTGTGTGAGTGTGTGTGTGAGTGTGTGTGTGTGTGTGTGTGTGTGTGTGAGAGAGAGAGAGAGAGAGAGAGAGAGAGAGAGAGAGAGAGAGAGAAATAATGTCAAAACAGTAAAATGCCACCACTGACCACATTAAAATCAGACTTCCCACCACATCGTAAAACTAAACTCTCCAAACCAGGTTTCGAAGGAAACCTGTATAGAAGACATACACATGGAGTATAGAAGACACACACATGGATGCAAACACACAAACACATTTTATTACTAAACATTATGGGGGTTTCTACTGTATTAAAATTGCTAAATCAGTAGCCTACTTAAGGACCTTATCCCAAGACTTATTATAATTCCCATATGAAAACAGAATCAGCTCTTTTGGTCTTTTTCAAATTAAAGTTGTGTATTGTGTAAAAAGTATCAGCAAAAAGTTGTGTGTCAGAAGGCTGCAAAGACCACACAAGGCGATAATATGGTGACTGTACTGCCAATAAAGCAGGTTAAGAATGCTGTGCGTTGCTGTTTGCTTCTGCTGCAGGCTTCATAACAGCACCATAGTTGTGTTGCTGCACATGTGTAACAGAGTGGTAATGGCCACTAATGAGCACCAGTGGTAATGCTGAGGCCTAAACTCTTCACAGCCACTGGAGGCTTGGGGAGTTGGAGCTTGCGCATCACTGTTCGGGAAGTGGGAGGGGCTTGTGCATCACTCTAGTCAAATGTAGCAGCCAAACATGTCATTAAAGCTTCTATTAGGAATTTCATGATAGCAAGTTGATGGCCCCACACAGAATCACTGATAAACAACAACATAAATAAACAGAAAAATAAAATCCCAGATGAGATCGTATTCCTAAAGCTCTTCTGTGTTTCTTACACAATTATGTGCACGGTGTAGGGCTTTCTAGGGTCTAACATACTTCATTCTCATCTCCCAAGAACTGACCAGAACTCCTTCTGTCAGTGATCTTTCTGCTAGTTTGCATAACATTTTCATATGTTTGTCTTTTGTCATTTCTGCCAGTAATGAGAAATGAAAGCAAAACAGTGACTCCTCCTAACCAGTTATTTCCGTTCAGTATCTCTCTGGGCCGTTAGCTCCACAGCCAGAGCAGGGGGCCTTCTCTCCTTGTGGCAGTGGGGTTGTTCCCCAGGAAACATACTTTCTCCTCAGCAGGTCCATTCCAGGTGGGAGGTGTTATGTAAGCCAGGCTCCGGCTCCTGAGTGGAGCAGTTAGTTAAGAAGGTTGCATCTCATTGCTGGGACACCACAGCCAACGCAATCAATCATGGCCTCATTTTGGATGGTAGAGTGTCTTAATCTCTCTCTGCCTGTCAGTGCAGACCATTTCTGGCATGTACAACCCCAGTCGGTTGGCTCTCTCCTGCTGGTGTGTGGAGCTGTCTGACTGCTGACAGAGCGTTGGCTTATGAAGACGTGACTGGCCTTCGGGGGCATGTGCAGGTCATCCCTCGTCCTTCAAGATCTGGATCTGTGATATAATGAGGGATTTAGAGAACCAACTGGCAACACAGAAGGAAAAGATCCAAATGCTAATTAGAAGGCATGTTTGTAAACATCAACCAGTATGCCACCCATCTGGAAGGATGTAAACCCCTTTATTTATAAAGCAATTTAGATGAACTGCTGTGCACCAAAGCAGTAGTATGAATGCAGTTTTCAAGAACAAAAAAGACTTCTTTGTCTGTGCTTTTGTTTTCGTTGGGAAAAGTTTTGGCATGACTCTGCCACTAAGTTTATATCCCATAATAACACCCTGAAACGCTGTCAATACAGTCTCTCACCCATTCTCTGAACCTTCCAAAAGCCTGCAGTGTGTGTGTGTGTTTGCACGAGTGCATGTGTGTGTGTGTGTGTGTGTGTGTGTGTTTCCATTTATAATGCCATTCCCCAGGCTTTTCCACTCACAACGCTGCCATCGCTCTCTGAGATGAACAGACCTCAGTTGTTCTGCTTCTGACATATCCCAGGCCCCTACACTGACTCCAGGTCAGAACTCACAGCTGCTGCACCTACTGGGTCTCCATCACTCACACACACTTTCCACTGATCCTGGTAAACACAGTCACAGCAATGTGAGGGGAGACATTGTTCACTCCATCTGTTTACAACAGAGTCCATCATGAATCACACACATACACACACACACACAAAGCACGAGTACTGTTGAAACTTCCATTGCACCCTTTGGCTATGTTACTCAAACACCATTTCTCATTCACACCACAGGATACAGAGATTACATTTAACGTAAATGTTTGCCTGAAGAGGTACTGGGCTTGTGATCACGTTAGAGTTTAAAGACTCAAAAGAAAATATTTTTTTCAGCTGTTGCTCAGCACTCATTTAATACTGGCGGGGTGTTGTTGTTTTTGTTACTGTTGTTGTTGTTGTGTGGGGAACGTGTACTTCCGAAAGAAAAAAATAATGTAGAAATAGAAGAAAAATGTATTTCTGATGGAGACCTTTTTTAAGTTCATCCACAAATCTGATGAGGAAATTGTCAGATGGTCCATTTTTAAAAACCATAACTCAGGAAAGGCACTGCACCTCACACCAGAACCAGATGTCTCCTAATATAGAAGGAGTTTCTTCTCAGGACTCGCAATCTTGACATGTTGGCACTCCGAAGCTCCAGGTATGTCATAAATGTGAGATGTCGCAGGAGGTCTTACATTTGGACTGAAAGCCAACAATTCCGCCCGAATGACTGTGTTTTCCTGCAGTGATGCATCTCTGTGGACATGCCTGTAGCCTCACAGCACATGGACCATTAAACCCTGCCCTCTCACCCAGAACACTGCCACGCTGCCTGGAGGGCTCGCTGTCAGTCACGGGCTGATGAAATGATGAATATTGGCTAATTTGTAATAGTATTTAATGCTATATCATTAGTGTACTTTTTGACTCTGTTGTCCGGACAGCCAGTGGAACTTTGTTCCACCATCTGGGAGCCAAGACAGAGAATAGTCTCCATGCTTGTTTTCCATGAGACTTGAAACATGGGTTTTCAAGCTGAGCTGTACTTGAGGTTCGAAGTACTCTAGTTACGGATCGGGCTTTGGCCATTGACCTCATGTATGGAGGGGCTGGTCTATTTTTGGCTTTGTAGGTGAGCATCAAGGTTTTAAATCTGATGCGTGCAGCTACTGAAAGCAGCTGTCCAGTAGCTGAACGAGGGAGTTATTGAATGGAACGAGCAGAGTGACGTGAGAACTTTGGAAGATTGAAGACCAGTCGTGCTGCTGCATTTTGGACAAGTTGTAGAGGTCTGATGGCTCTTAGAGGAAGACCAGAAAGTAGCGAGTTGCAGTAATGGAGCTTTGACATGACGAGAGACTGCACAAGCACCTGGGCGGCTTCCTGCAAGAGAAAAGGAAGGAATGGCTCTGCTTTGAAATTCTGCCTGCCTTTGTGTTGAAGAAAGAAAAATGCTCAAGGCCTTTCTAGAGAACTTCTAAGACGGATGAACAAGTCAGTACAGGGCTTTGTTGTGTGTGTGTGTGTGTGTGTGTGTGTGTGTGTGTGTGTGTGTGTGTGTGTGTGTGTGTGTGTGTGTGTGTGAGAGTTTGTAAATGGTAAAATACAGAGATGACAGCAAGGAGCTTATTGAGTTTCATAATGTAATAGTCTCTCTTCCCTCTTCCTGTCTCTCTCTCTCTCTCTCTCTCTCTCTTCCCCACTACCTGTCCATCAGGCCCAGACGTTGAGCAAAAAGTTAAGAAGCTGTCAGAGTGGTAGGAGTGTGTACACCGCCAGTCGCCTAAAGCTCTTCCCACACGAGACTGGCCCACACGCCAGAACACCTCACTCTCAGCCACAGGCAGGAGGATCTCGGCCAGACATCGCCAAAACACACTGCACAACAAATAACAAAGTAATTACAGCATACAGTAGCTCACACAAGGGTGTGAGTGTCACACGTCTCGCCTCGCGTCAGCCTCACACACACAGTAATATACGATAGTTTATATGGGTTCTAGTTAAACCTGAAATGTTGCAGCAAAGATCTGAGTGGGAGGGGAGGGGCCATGAAGGGAGGGGCCATCTATTCTCTTCACGTCCGTCTTAATTTACGCTGATGAGGAGCACATATCACAAAGTGTTCTTCATCACAGTTAGTTTCATCTTGTGCAGTGATGGCTGATCATGGGTGGAGCATCATAGCTCAAGTTTATACTGGAAAAGCACTTTCTTAGCCCTCAGCCCTTGTCTTAGGAAACTTCATCTTCTCTCAAAGCCAATGGCTATAACGAGAAGAGTCTCTCTCTCTCTAGCCTGTGAGCTGGTCACATGTTTCAACCATGGTGCTGTTATTGTTTTGAAATCATAAGCGAGAACACAGGCCCCATATGTGGGACAGGCTGTAGTGTGGGTCGTTGCTATAGTTTTCTGGACCACTCCAGCATACAGCACGCACACACACACACACACACACACACACACACACACACACACACACACGCAGAGCTCATGTGTTCAGACTGAGGTGTTGGAAGAAGTACAACACCTTCAAAGTGGACCAGCCAAGCAGTAGGAACAGCATCGGTCCTGTTGTGAGTGTGAAGGCCCATCCGTCTTTTTCACACTGTTCAGATGTGCTCCACACCAGACACTGGAAGATGATTTAACCCTGACTCTGCCAGGCCTGTTACTCTTTTTGTGCCTCTGTTTACAGATGTTTGAGTGCAGTCTTTGGTAGGAAAAGGCATTGCTAGGATTGTGTCTCCATGGTTTCTGTAGCCTTAGGTTACTGAGACTCTTCTAAGGTTCCTTTAAGTGTTTGATTGCCAAGAGGAGACTGGTAATTGTGGCTAAATAAAAAAATCTCTTATACAGGCACACAAAACACAAAAAACACACACACATACAACCCGGAGTGAGTGGAACCCAGTGGAATGGCCTGAAAGAACAGTCCGCCAGTGAGTTACATACACACACACACACACACACACACACACACGTAAGAAGCACTCTTTCACATGTAACATGTATATGAAAATATCAATGTTTACCGCATCCTGGAAGGAAGAGTGAGGTTTTCCTTTCTTTTTCTTTTTTAAGCATGCATACGTGCATGGACACAAATGCATGCACGTATGCGCACAGACACACACACACACACACACACACACAAATCAGATTTAAATAATTTCTAAATCAACAGTTCTTTCTATCAAAATGTTCACATGGCCAAACCAAGTCCCCTACTCAGTCAGATTTTATTCACTTGACAGCCTCTAATTAAACCTGTTGTTACAGAAAAACAACAAGCTCCGCATTTTAACCCAATCTTTTGTGTTTAGTCTCTTCTGTCTAATCTGATCTCTGTGGCTTTGTTTTTGGAAGTGTCATCTCCACAGAAAACATGAGTTTGCCTCCATATATCACAGCCATTGCTGACGCTCCGTTGTGCTCCTGTGAGACACACCTGCTCCTGGTTCATCTCCATCATCCAGTGTGTATATGCTCTGCAGCATTCCACTGTCCCTGTCGTTGTCTCGTTGTTATCTTCCCCATTCTCACCTTGTTTTCTTTTGCATTTGAAAAGTATTTGCTGGTCCCAGTCTATATTATCCTTGTCTGGATTCTGAAACTGGATTTTGTTTCATTCACTTGATCTATGTCAAAGTGTGTGTGTGTGTGTGTGTGTGTGTGTGTGTTTCATGTCTATTTGTGTCATTTTCATTACATGTAAGAGTCTGAGATTCTTATATGTAAAAAGAAAAGTGTATCTGTGTTGCAGACTATTGTGTGTCATTTTCTTTGAGCAAAGTTCATATATTTGAATTTTCCATAGGAAATATACAACATGTGACATGACCTCAGAGACAGGATATGGCACAACCGGATAACTTCCTTTTTCCTGTGTGACACTGCAAATAGGATGTGCTGTATCCGGGACTGGACTGGTTGACTTCCTGTTCAGTACCATGGAAGCAAACAAAGGCTGTTTATAGAAACAAAAGGAGCTCTTCCCACTTTTCAGGAACATCGCTGTATCTGAATAGCACCATTGAGGTGTGTGGGAGAATGTAACAGGTTTTACACCAGTGTCCGGTTACACAAAGATAGCTTATTTTAGCACATGGAACATTAAAGTGGCTCAAAGTTTTGCTCTGCTTAAGGAATCACTAAGCCAAATTTAGCAAAGTTTACCTTGGAATAAACTCACATTACCTTAAGAAAAGCTTCGTAGAACAACTGATCCAACATGTTTACTGCTTTTACTCACTCAGAGTGGTGAGCTCTCTGCTCTGAGCTCTTTCTGACACCTGTGAACTATTCTTGTTTCCTTTGAATCCATATTCTGTCTTCTTGAATCTCTATATTATCAGTCACTCCTCAGGAATCATTAATCAATACACACGCGTGTATGTGCACACACACAAACACACATATGCACGCACATTCCATGTACACATTCATAGACACACAGGCACATGCACATTCGCTTTGATTCATAATTGATACAGCTACCTGAGGAACTGCTCTGGACTGCTGCAAACTTACAGCTGGTAAGCATCAACATTTTAGCCTGTGCAGCCAATTAGACTTTCCAGATGAAGGTGATTGTGGAATTCATAAATCTTTAGTTCCATGTAAATAAAGGCCTCAGTAAGGCAAATAAATCAAGCTTGTCTTGAGATTTCCAGCTCCAGCAAAACAGGCTGCAGACTTTGAGAAGGCTGCAGTGAGAGTTTTTGAGTTTATAATTCAGCTACTTATTAATTCACCAGAATTATACATCAGCACTAAACAGGAGAGTGGCTATGTTTACAATGATCAATTTCCAGGAGACAAAAAGGAGAGGAGAAACCTTTAGTCCCTATTGGTATTTGAATTTTTGATCTTAAGTTGTATTTGAAAATCTATTGCTATGTGTGTATTTTAAAGCAAAACATTTCAATATAAAGATTTAAATATCAGTGCAAGAGGCTTTCATTACAGGGATCTCATCATAAGATTTCTATTAGTGGAACACAGAGAAAGAACAGGCCGTCCTGACATTTTATAGGAGATTTCCAGAGGACAAATCGAGAATCAGACATGGGTGGATCAAACTACTCACCGTGGAAATGATATGAAATGTGTTTTTTGTGGTTATATTAGTATTCTAATATCCCCGTTGAAATGCAGAGGAGAGATTTTCCAGCCGCAGCAACACTGTGTCGACTTCTGCTTATATTGTTGCACTTGAACATCAGGGCAAGAACGAATTTTATTCATTCACAAAGAAACAGATTTATTTTCTGGTTGCATATTTAAATACCAAACGGAAAAAAAAGTATTATGAAACATCTACAAACAAGTAAAGGATGCTGAAAGCACATGATGTAGAGGCCCCAAATGTTGACTTTACAGAGCTATCCCTTTAGAAACAAACCTTTTATAACTACTGGAAGCATTACCACATAAACATATAACTGAATGGTTTATAATTCATTTAAAATTAAAAGGAAGTTCCCAAAGCTTCTATCTGTAGCCCCTGGATGTATGTATAGCACTGTCAGTCTTCCCACTCTACACATACATTGGAGCTCAGAAGTATCTGTCAGAAAGGTAGAATTCAGGTCTGCAGCACATCTGGCAGTAAGACAATGTCTCGGGCTGAAGTTTAGGGAAGTCCCCTGGGCCTTTAAATTAAGGGCACTCTCTTCTGAAAGCTTTCATAATTTCCTTTTTCCTGTCATGATTACTGTCAAGAAAATGAAATATAGCATTTTAACAGAGTTTAAATGTGCAAAGTGCACAAGAGAAACATTTTGTAAAATAAAACAGAAACAGATGAGTGTTAGCAGAGGAGGCATTGATGGTGCAATGCCTGCTTGTGTCATTAGATACAAACACGCATGCACTTACACATAATCATGCGTGTGTGCACCTGCAAATACACACACACCCACACATACACACACACACACACACACACACACACACACACACACACACACACACACACACACACACACACACACACACATATATATACACGCATACTGGCTTTACCTTAGTTGCTACTTCTGAAGTGAACTAAACCTCAAATTTATTTCACGGGTATGTACACAACTTATCCAGCTGGAGCTGGCAGAGATATCAAAGTTGTTTGGCTGTTTTTTTTCTTTTTTTTCTGTTTAGGCAGAGCGATTCAATCTGAGTTCGTGTCTGGGTTCATGCGTAGCACATCAGCAACACATAAACCTGTGGTTTAAATGGACAGACAAGCTTTAGAAATAATGACCTTTGATGGTGCAAGGTTCACGGTGATCCCATTCCTCCAGAACACAGACTGCAAGAACTGTATTCCAGAGAGAGACAGAAAAGAGAGAGAGAGAGAGAGAGAGAGAGAGAGAGAGAGAGAGAGAGAGAGAGAGAGAGAGAGTATATCAGCAGCCTGCCTTTAAGTTAATTGTAACAGAGGCAGTGGGGTCAAGCACATGCTCTGGTGGTTAGACCCCCATTCTGTACAACACCAACACCTCATCCATCTCTGCTGCTCTGGGAATGATTAACTGCTGCTCACCATGACAACCACATCCTCATTCTGTTCCTATTTCCAAAGGCCAAACCAATCTGAGCCACTCGACCAATCATAACACAGGGTCTATAACACCCTGTAATGGTGACGTTAGTTAACATCTGTGGCGTTGTACATTTGGGATGAACTGCTGGAAATGTAGGATTTATATATCATGGTCCAACCATGAACTTCAAGGTTCTATCTGGCATCTGCATTGAAAATAAATTCAGCGCATAAACTTGATTCTGATATGATGTTTTTGTTGTTATTTGTTATGTTTCTGGTGCATTTGGTACACTGAATGTTACAGGCTATATCTCCAGACTTCTCTTATGCCAAACAGAACCTGCACTTATACAATACTGAACACTGAGGTTATGAGCACTTATACAGTACTGAACATTGAGGTTATGAGCACTAATACAGTACTGATCACTGAGGTTATGAGCACTAATACAGTACTCATCCCTAATACAGTACTGAGCACTGAGGTTATGAGCACTAATACAGTACTGAGCACTGAGGTTATGAGCACTAATACAGTACTTAGCACTGAGGTTATGAGCACTAATACAGTGAAACACTGAAGTTATGAGCACTGAAGTTATGGGCACTATTACAATACTGAGCACTGATGTTATGGGCACTATTACAGTACTGAGCACTGAGGTTATGGGCACTATTACAGTACTGAGCACTGAGGTTATGAGCACTATTACAGTACTGAGCACTGAGGTTATGAGCACTATTACAGTACTGAGCACTGAGGTTATGTGATGTATTGCTTGTGATCTCTCAGTGTCCCTATAGAGGGTTGAGGGAAACCGGCAGTCTGCTCCAATTTAATTTTGGTTTACTGTGGTTTACCTCATCTCAGTCAGCTACTGAGAGAGAGAGAAAAAAAGAGAGAGAGAGAGAGAGAGAGAGAGAGAGAGAGAGAGAGAGAGAGAGAGTATCTAGTACAATAGATTGTCAAAACATATTTACAATCTTTCTCTCTATGTGCATTTAATCCAAAACAAATAAACCCTCTGTCTGATCCCGGCCAAATTAATGTGTTCCTTTAAAGGACAAAAACTAACAAAATTACACACACACATCCCAGTAAGCTGTGCAACATTAGCAGATCATACATATGGGCCCACAATAGCACAGAAGAGTTCTAGAAGGTTCTTGGTAGTCAAGAAATCAAAACCCTTTTAGATCCCTCTCTGAACACCACATATGTCCACCGTAAAGAAGTCAATTTGACAGTAAGAAATAAAAATACGATTTCTGAAATAAGATCATATAAACTGAAAACCAGGAGCAAATCAAAACCCAGACGTAAAGAAGACAACGAGACTGCCAAACATCCAAATAGTGCAAACATACAGCATTTTTCCTCCGTGTGTGTGTGTTTCCTTCATGTGTAAAGCAATATAAACATACACTCAGAACCAAAAAGGCACAATACACCCACTGTAACTAACAGCTCGGTGAGGCAGGTTGCATGTGTGATGATGAGCAACATTTATTCAGGGTGAATGCATAATCACAGTTATTACAACAGTCTGAGGTCCAGGTCTAAGATAGGAGTCAGGGCTATATAACCAGAAAATATACCACAGACACTGGGAATGAGCAACACTGCAGTCAAGAAGGTCATTTCCAAATGGACAGGACAGGAAGACAAAAGGTAGAAATACACAACTAGATTTGAGGGAAATGAGACCCAGGTGCAGACAAGAAAGGGTGTGGATATACAAAACACGAAACAAGGCAGGGGCTGAACCAAAACCAAAACAAAAACAAAGCCACATGGCGCCTTTGCTTCATGAAAATATAAAATTGTACATAAATTCTCAACAAAACAACAGAAAGATGGAGAAATTAGAATTGCCTCTTAAAGGCAAAACCCGCTGGACTTCACAGTTACTGAGCAGGAGCTTAAAGATAAAATAAAAAGTCTTAAATCAAATCAAAATGCAATATAATCTTAAATGAGATGCTAAAATGTAAAAGCTCAATATTCCATTTGGCCACTGGAAAACTCATTTGGTTCTGAGTGTATATTCACTGCGAAGTCCTTTGTAAACTACAATCTGGAGATTTTTCTGCACAGTATTTTTTACTGTATCTTGAATTGAAGTCAAATAGGATATATATGCTTTATTGGTTTAACACAAAGCTTTGTTCTGCAAACTACTTGAAAGTGGTGTTGGGGGTAGAACCTATGACCTAATTAAAACAGGAAATAAGTGCAGCATAATAATGGTCTATAAATGCATAGACTTTGTCTCCTAGGAGCACAGAGTGAGACACGGTTGCTGCCCAAGACCGATTCTATCTAACATTTACATAAAAAGGTTGGCACAAATGTTGGAATGGTCTACTCCAACGCATCTAATGAAAAAATGTGTAATTTATTGAGAATTTCAGACAAAACCACAAAGTAAAATGCAATGTTATCTGGCCCTAAAAACACAGTGCACCATGGCACCTACCCACAGACAACCTACCCACACACTATCTACCTACACACTAACTACCCACACACTACCTACCCACACGCTACCTACCCACTACCTAAGCACAGACTAACTACCTACACACTACCTACCCACACACTAACTGCCCACACACTACCTACCCACAGACTACCTATCCACTACCTAAGCACAGACTAACTACCTACACACTACCTACCCACACACTAACTACCCACACACTACCTACCCACAGACTACCTATCCACTACCTAAGCACAGACTAACTACCTACACACTACCTACCCACACACTAACTACCCACACACTATCTACCCACAGACTACATTATCCATTATCCATTATATGTCATTCCAGTAAAGCACTTTGAATTGATTTGAATTGAATTGAATTGAATTCAATGGAAATGAGAGAAAGACACAGAGACAAACTAATAGACACAGAGTGAAAAAAAACCAACAATGAAACGGAAAGCGAGAGAGTGAGGGACAGAGCTAGAGAGAAAACAGGGTATCATGTCTTTCCTTCTTGAGCAATGAGTGAGCCTCTCAGTTTCTCAGTGTCTCATTTTCACTCTCCCAGCCAAAGCGCAAACCAAGAAGCCGAAAACAATGCATACACAGTCAGTCAGTAGAAGCTGAACTTGTAAGAGATACATTCTCTCATTCAAGAATCCTGATCTTAACTGAAACTGAATGGTCATTGTCAAGGAAAGAAAGCCCTCATGCAGACAACACTAATCTAGACTTTGCCCGCTCTGTGTGCTCATGCGCAGAGACAGGCAGAAGTCTGGTGCTCGTGTGCAGGGACAGGCAGACGTCTGGGCAGATCTGGGTGTGGGGTCTGGGACCCGTGGGCTGGTAGAGGATGATAAGGCTGGAGATTCAGCCAGAACACAGACGCGCCGCTCCCTGCTTACCTTCTGGTCTCCTAATATGGAATTAACGGTAGGGGCCTTTGCCAAATGCTGTGCGTGCGTGCGTGCTTGCGTGCGTGCTTGCGTGTGTGCGTCTGTGTCTGAGTGTCCTATTGTATACAGCAGGCTTTGAGACTAAGTGGCCTGGACACACTTCTTTGTTCTCAGGTTTACTGTTAGAAAAGAATACTTTCTCCTGTTCTCCATCTACCCCTCCCTCCATTGCCATCCCTCCATCCTTCTGCCCCTCTCTCTTTCCCTGTCCCCCCCTCTGTTCCACCTTCCTAATCTCCCCCCAGGACCACATAGCTGCCTCCGTTCATTTGCATTAGAATTGCAGCCATATGCGGAGTGTAACGCCGCATGGCAGAATATGTGGAAGCACAAAACGTAACGGTCGCCGTGCGGATGTTGAGCAAGCAGTCAGTGAGTGATGCAGGCAGTTTCTCGAAAATGTTAAAAAATAATAATACCACCTGCCCCCCACTCTCCCCCTCTCTCTGTCTCACTTCTTTTTTCTCTCTCTCTCTCTCCCAGTTTCTGTTTTTCTCTCTCACTCTCTCTCTCGCTCTCTCTCTCTCGCTCTCTCTCCTTTCTAACACCACTGTATAAAACCAACATGGCAGGCCATTCAAGTGCTGAATGTACTGAAATAAAAGGTTCTTAGAGAAACAGTAGCTGTCCCTGACTCAGTGTGTGTGTGTGTGTGTGTGTGTGTGTGTGTGTGTGTGTGTGTGTGTGTGTGTGTGTCTGTGTCTCTTCACACCAATTCACATAACTGAAGGCTGAATGTTTGTGTGCTGGAAATTGCCTTAGCGCTGGGTGACTGTTCTGGAATCTCCAGAGAGTCCTCCAGCTCTCCACTGTGTGAAAGCACAGGTTCTTTATGAAGTCAATGTCGTCTGCTACAGTTGGCCATTCACCGCATACAGAAAACATTTGCCAACAGTCCTGATCTGCAGTAATGAAATGACAAACAAAAATATCTAACAATTCAAAATAGAAAAAAAAGACAGCACTTTCTACCATGACACAAAATTATAAAATTAATTACATTGCATTGTTAATTAAAAACTTCTGAATGTTGTTGAAATAAGATTTATTGTCTGCCCACCTGTTCCAAACCATATTTGGGGCTGTTTTAATAAGCCCTTCTTTCTACCCTTTGTATTTAGTGACTCTGATAGAAATCGCTTTGCCTTTCAGGCATGTAGAATGCTCTCAGCATGTACCAAAGCTCACACATTCTGCAATTATCCCATTTTAGCCTTGGACAGTGTATTTAATGTCTAAATGCTCCTCTTAACATTCCCATTCAGTGCAGAGACACACAGCGAGTCCAAACAGCTCCTTAAAGCGCGAGTGTTTTCTAAAGAGCCCATTACACTGTTCGGACTTATTCATTAGACACTGAAGAGCACAGTGAGCTTGGAGCAGACAGCCAGAGAGACACAGAGAGACACAGAGAGACAGGTTTACAGAGATAATGATAGCAATGTCTGTCTGACTCTCTGTCCCTCCCTCCCTCGTTTCTCTTTGAGTGTGTGTGTGTGTTTATTGGACTGTATTAAAACAGGGGACCAGGGTCAGTAAGGGGTTCAGACTGACTCTAATGGAGGAGATGCTGCACTGATAACAGGCTGCAGTAATGGGGCAATTACTGAGAAAGCACACACACACAAACACACACACACACACAAACACACACACACACAAGCACACACGTGCGCACACGCACGCACACACACACACACACACACACACACACGTGCGCACACGCACGCACACACACACACACACACACACACACACACATAAGTGAGCACACACGCACATACACACAGATACACACATTCACAATTTTAGCAGATTTGTTCTAATTGTGGCTATTACTGAGATACCCACACATACACACACATTGAGGACATACACACAACCACATACACACATAAAGAAATGCACAATTTTAGACGCTTTTCTCTGGAGCTTTGTCATGCATTTTCAAAAGAGTTGGGCTCCAGTCCTGTTAGACCAAGAACACACAAAAATCCATTATATGTAACCAAGTGGATGAATTAATCTGTGAAACAATGAATGAACAAATAAATTAATCAATGACAAAAGATTAACGGTGTGTAAGAGTTTGACAATGAACGAGGAACAGACAGACGTCAGCGCATTGCAGCAGCCTGGTAGGCAGGCAAAACTTCACACACCCACACCCGCACACACAGAGAGACCGAAGACATAAGCAGATGGCAGAGTGAGGAAAAGCAAATGAATGGAGAGAAGAGATGAACTGGTTCTAGCTGAGGTGTGTGTGTGTGTGGGGGGGTATGCTTGGGAGAGGTCAGGGCTGTGAATGGGGCAGAAGCATATGGCCAGCAGAGCTGGAGACCAGTAGCCCTCAGTATGAGCATTTACACATTCAGCTAGTGTACTTGTGTTGGGTGGGGGGGTGTCTACTGATGTGGAAATTGCAGGCTTCCACTCACCTCAGCTCTCCAAAATGCTCATTTCAACCTGTGTGCATGTGTGCGTCCATATGCGAGTGTGTGTGGTCGTGTGTGAGACCAAGCTGAACTGACTGTCACAAGCACCTGGTTGTATCTGCTCATGCATCATAGTTGCGCAACAGAAATAGCTGCAAAGCTGGTAAGATATGTATTCAGAGTGAATAAGGGAATGTACAAAGGTTCTGGTTAACTATATTCACATGATTAAATAATGAGAATGAAGAATGCAGAGAGAGAGAGAGAGAGAGAATGGAAAGAATGGAAAGCGGACTCATTGTTGACTAATTGCAGCTGCCTCTGTAAATGAGACTAATGGCAGTAAAGAGAATCTTTGGTGCTTGTTGGGTTTGCCTCGCTGCCAGTGGGAATTCAATCAGCACAGAGCAGCCCTGCAGCCTGCCTGGACACCCGGCACAGAGCAGCCTTGCAGTCTGCCTGGACAGCCGGCGCAGAGCAGCCCTGCAGCCTGCCTGGACACCCGGCACAGAGCAGCCCTGCAGCCTGCCTGGACAGCCGGCGCAGAGCAGCCCTGCAGCCTGCCTGGACACCCGGCGCAGAGCAGCCCTGCAGCCTGCCTGGACACCCGGCACAGAGCAGCCCTGCAGCCTGCCTGGACAGCCGGCGCAGAGCAGCCCTGCAGCCTGCCTGGACACCCGGCACAGAGCAGCCTTGCAGTCTGCCTGCACAGCCGGCGCAAAGCAGCCCTGCAGCCTGCCTGGACACCCGGCGAACAGCCAGAGCTGCTGGTTCCAGGTGCTTATGCTCACCTCTTGCTCTACATAAGGTTTCTATGAAGTATGCACATGCACACCACACATCAAACAAAAATATCTTGACAGTTTTTAAGCTTTGTTATGTAGCTCCTTAAATGTCTCTCATTCTCTCCCTCTTTCTCTCTCTCGCGCTGTCTATTCTGTAGCTGTGCATGACTGATGCTCCCAGCGGGAGGGTTTAAGTAACAAAGCCCCCCATACAACAGCGATGGATCTAGTCTGTATGTGTGCATATGCCCCTCTAAGAGCCAGGAGTCTTATCGTCAGTCTGGGGTAAACCCCAATAAACAGCTCCACTCCTTTAACTGCAGTTCCCAGGCACATTTCCCACTGGTTCAAACTACCCCTATGACTGTAACTTTATCAAAGGGAATCTTCTGTTATGATTCAATCTCACAGCTAATAGCTGCAAAATGCTCACACTTCACATTGCATCACCTACATAACCAGTGTGTCAGACATATCTAGACGATTGCTTAAGAAAGTGACTTTAGAACACCTTTGTTCATTTGTCGATGTAACTTCTTAAAAGGGACCCTCAAAATAAAGTGTTAGCAATGTTTTTCTTTGGACCATTTATGCATGTTAGACAGACTAGGCAATCTATCAAAAAAAAAATCTATCAAATTTTAAACACACATTCACCTCCAGGTGCAATATGGCCCTTAGTAGATTAACAGTAAGGTCTAGCCATCTCATATTATGGATGTATCAACCTTTTGTTTATGAGTTTTATGTGCTAGGGTTGGATCTACAAAATAGATTAGTAAACGGTGTTGTGTGCTAGTCTTTATGAATATTCATGAATTCTGACAGGAATATTAGATGCTCGGGAGCCTCTGGCCCCAGCAGTGCTTCCAAACACACACTCACACTCACACACACAAGCACGCACACGAAACAGATAGGAACCTCATACATATTCATAATGTACAATACAGGACACATTCGCCATCTCATCTTCTTGTATCTTGGGGTGAAATGTTCAGTTCCATTCTCAGTTCCATCCAGAGGCAGAATGAATGAACAAAGGGATATGCGACTGAAGCAGTGGCATAAACAGCACATGTAGTTATGGGCTAATCTTGGACTAATACCAGGCTACTCTCATGCTAATCTTGGGCTAATCCTCTAACCATCTAATGCAGTCCTCATCATATAGAGCTGCACCGGCGCTCCAGGTCTATTCTATACCTCTCACAGGGTACGGCATGGTATCTCACTGGAATCTATTGTTATAATAATAGATAAATAATAAACCTGATACTTAGGCGGTTGACTCGAAGATAACCATGTCGGCTCAGAGAAGCAGACTATTGGTCAGGGACAGTTTGGGCTGGGATATTATTGGTCAGGGAAGGTCTGGGTGGGGATTCTATTGGTTAGGGACATTAATATAGACTTTGTGTATAGCCTTCAACATAAAGCCCTCAACAAAAATATGTAAAGTATTTGATAACCACCTATTGAAATCAGTCTTAATTT
>NC_137519.1:6527500-6715000 GCF_041902795.1 Electrophorus electricus
AGAAAACTACCTATGCAAAGCCAAAGAACCTTTCCCATGCAAACCCAAACGTTCCCCTGCAAACTCTCCACAGGATTTGTGTATGAGAGGCTTGGGCTGAAAACTGGAAAACCACAGGGCAATGACACACAGGTGTGCACACACACTCACTCTCTCCCAAACACACGCTTATTCTCACTCAAACACACATATGCCCATACCCACACCTGATGACTCACCACTGCAAGCACACAAAAAATGTATCATATTTTTAAAAAAAAAACTCCTTTTAATTAATTTCTACATTTATTAGGAGAGCAAAAGAACAGTTCAATAAATATTGTGGCAACATGAACAGAACAAACATAAACAGATTTCATTAAAATAAAATGGCATTGCCTACTTCTGAAGCAACTTTCATTCCCTACATATTTTTCTTTCACTAACACTTAAATACAAACTGTTTTGTGGTAATACTGGCTATGTGAAGATCAGTCCAGAGCGGAACAAAGTGCCTATCTTTAGCTCAAGAGAGAATAGAAAACCACACGAGAAACAGTGTCCATTTTTTGTGTAAAATGTCACAACTTCCAAGTGCAGCTACTGACCTGCTAGGCATTTCAGTCAATCAACTTCCAAGCTGATCAGCCAATCAGTTTGAGCTGAGTGCTCATTTTATCTGGCTTTAGCCTCCAACTTTAAGCCTGAGGGAAGCCGTCCTAAGAACACTACACTCTATCTCTTTATCTCTCTCCTCTTTCTCTCTCTCCCTCCATGTCTATCAGTCTTTTTCCTAGAGAGAATGAACTGCATAGTTTAGAAGAAAGAGACAGAGAAGAGCCCACTCTCACAAGAGGCCGTTTCACACTTCACCGAGCAGACAAAAAAGCAAACGAAACATATCAAACGAATACTCAGTCATTAAGATTTGATGGTTTAAATCCTCATAATGTATCTGGCCTTTCAAATCAGATGACAGCAGATATGCATAATGACCAAACGAGGCCACGAATGGAAAGCACACTATGTGCCATGCGAACGGATGACCTATGACCTATGATGTCAGGGTGCTGTAGCATCTGTCTCACATCACACGGTCCTGCCACGGTCTGGGCTGCTGGTCACAGGTCTTAGAAGAGCCCACGGGCAGCTGTATGACACAGGTTCTTCTGTCAGGAGATGTCTGTGTGGTGGGCTTAACCTCAATCACTCAGCGAGCTCGGAGAACAGGCAAGCAGGACCCATCTCAGAGGAACGACGGTGAAGGACCCAGAGAACAAACACACTCACCACAACCCATCTCAGAGTGATGGCGGTGCAGGATCTGGGACCCAAACACATAGATTCTTTGGTTTTTAGAAGAAAAAAAACCTCAGAAAGTAAGTTTGTTTTTGGGGTTACAACATAGGTTACGATTGAGCTAGAAGTTGTGTATCCATGGTGACAAGCAATGTGCTCAAGAACTTTTGCGGTGCTCAGCTATAAAAAATACAAATAAAAAAGAGAACAAGCAACTGTACGAGCAGTTATCCAGGACAGGAAGTCCAACCCACAGTGATCACCAGTCATTTTGCTTCTCTTTAATGCTATATGTGACAGGAAGAGGGAGAACTGAAAGATGGTTGTCCTCAGCACACCAGGGCAACACACATCTCCTTTCCCCTTATTCTCACTCTCATTTTTACTTTTTCCCTGTTTTGCTGTTAACGCTCTCTCTTTGTGTCTGTCTGTCTCTGTCTGTCTGTCTCCCTCTTCTGTACCAGCATGAAGTTGTATTCCCTCTCACTACTGAAGAAACAGTGAAAGTAGATGTTAAGAGAAGTCCCAGACACAGCTCCCCACTGAACCCTGACACACCTCCCCTCTGAATCCTGACACACCTCCCCTCTGAACCCTGACACACCTCCCCTCTGAACCCTGACACACCTCCCCTCTGAACCCTGACACACCTCCCCTCTGAACCCTGACACACCTCCCCTCTGAATCCTGACACAGCTCCCCACTGAACCCTGACACAGCTCCCCACTGAACCCTGACACAGCTCCCCTCTGAACCCTGACACAGCTCCCCTCTGAACCCTGACACAGCTCCCCTCTGAACCCTGACACAGTTCCCCTCTGAACCCTGACACAGCTCCCCTCTGAATCCTGACACAGCTCCCCACTGAACCCTGACACAGCTCCCCAATGAACCCTGACACAGCTCCTCTGAATCCTGACACAGCTCCCCACTGAACCCTGACACAGCTCCCCACTGAACCCTGACACAGCTCCCCTCTGAACCCTGACACAGCTCCCCTCTGAACCCTGACACAGCTCCCCTCTGAACCCTGACACAGCTCCCCTCTGAACCTTGACACAGCTACATCATACGGAGGATGTATGTAATGTGCAGCACTTCCTAAATCCTTCTCAGAGGAAGTTGTGCTGCTTGAAGGTGACAGAAGCGAGGCTTCTCATTAAGAGAGGTGACTTCCTCTTGCTTGAGCGGATAAGATTGGGGGAGTGTGTGGGGCTTGGCCTAAGGACTGTTTCCATGGTCTGTCAGCACTTAGGCTACAGGAAGTGGAAGGATGCATCTCAAATCGTAAAACTAGAAGAGGAATAAGGGATTAAAGTGCACTGCTTCCCTCTCTACCCCTCTCTCTCTCTCTCTCTCTCTCTCTCTCTCTCTCTCTCTCTCTCTCTACCTTTACCTTGTGTGGATAGAGGGACATCCACAGCCACAATTCCCCTTCCTTTCTCTACACCCCCCACCCCCATCATTTCCCAGAATGCATTTCTTCCTTCAAATTCAGTCACATGACTGTGCAGCTCTTTGCTTTTTCCTTGCGTAGGTCCGTTGTCACGGCAGCCAGGTCCGGTCTGCTGGGCATGTGTGAGATGCGCTTGGTGGAGCGGGCAGATTTGCTGCGCTTCACGTTCTTGTGGCTCTTGTTGACGCAGGCGAGCGTCGCCATGTGGAAAATGTCCCGAACACTGTTCTCTGACTGCAGCGCTGAGCACTCTATATACGGGGCAGAGATCTGCTTAGCCATCGCAGAGCCCTGAGAGAGAGAGAGAGAGAGAGAGAGAGAGAGAGAGAGAGAGAGAGAGAGAAAACAGAGACTGTCACCAGATCATCACCACAAATCTGACAGTAATTAGCAATTAACAAATAGCCTTGTTCATTTTTTTAAATTGCTAGATTCCTCCATGTCCGATTTCATTTCAAATCCAGTCCTAATTCAGTTTGTTCCCTCCAATCTGATGAAGACTGACATGCTCTTAATCTGAAGCATCTTACATTTGATCTTGAATTTAACCTTCGTTCACCAACTACGGCATCGTAATTGCTTTCAAAATGACTGGGATGATAAGCCAAGATGACACAGCCAAGTCCTTAACGATCCCGTAGTCATAACAAGGGGCTAATTACAGACTGAGAAAATCAAACCGTCTGCATCAAATATGGGGAGCGCTATGCACAGTGATGCTGCACACAGACTAATGTTGTAGCTCACGCCTCTAAACCCCTTTAGGTGCCCCAGAGGAGATAATGACCTTGAGGCAATGTTTTCAGTTTCAGCCACGTGCTGATCTAGGAACGAAAGACACTTCTGTCACAGAAATACACTGAACGGTTGGGCTTTGAGTTTGGTTCTAAGCTTGCAAAATGTTTGGCCCCATTTGTCCGATGGCTGTGTCCTTACCTGGTCATATGACACCGGAGTCTGCCTGTGATTGGACAGCTCCACCAAGGTGGTGAGGTCTGTCCTCAGGTCCGACTTGCAGCCGACAAGCAGCATCTTGGTGTTGGGACAGAATTCCTGGATTTCTCCTTTCCACTGCAGGAAAACAGACAGCAAGTAATGAGGTCCGCAGGAACCTGGAGGGTGCCGAAAAGAGGCTCCCGTTACCTTTCCCCGCCGGACACACCCTCTCCTGCTGTTCCCCTCCTCTGCTGTCATGCCTTTCATTGATCTGTCTCTTTCAGTTTAAGCCTCTCATGCAGTTCCTCCCTCTATCGTTTTCTCGCCCCTTTGGCTTTCATATATGCAGTGCTACAGGTGATTCACATTCTGTTGCCCAGAAGACCAAAGACTAAGATGTGTGTGTGTGTGTGTGTGTGTGTGTGTGTGTGTGTGTGTGTGTGTGTGTGTGTGTGTGTGTGTGTGTGTGTATGAGACAGAGTATGTGTGGATGTGAGTGAGTGTACAATATTGGTGAATGTGCTGCAGTTTGGCTCTTCTTTGTGGTTGCCGGATCAGGTTGGCCCAGACACACACGGGTGATTGTTGGCTTGGAAACACGAGTGGATATCTCTCTCCCTTTCCCATAATCCACAGCAGCACGTTTCACTCCAGAGCACCTGATGGTCCCCTCTGAGCTCACTGCGGAAGGCACCCTTCACTCTGACCTAGGACCAGCTTCCACCCGCGTTTACACATCCTATCCAGTGCAGAGGGATTCCACAAGCCGACCTCAGACCTGCCTGAAGAGGTGACTTCTACTGATAATCTTTCATTAATGCTGACGGTGCTGCTTTCCTGCATCTTTTGCTCTGCAGGTGCACACACACTTCCAGAAAACACCTGCTCTGAACTGGGGACACATAATCCAACCAGACATGCTGAGAGAGGAGATTTTAACCAGGCCCACACAAAGGCAGGCCATGCTTGGGTATGTCGATAGAGAACAGGACGCGTCACCATGTCAGCCAAAACGCACGACAGTGAGAGACGAGCAACCAAAGAAACAACCCTGCTGAGACATGCTAACCTTCTTGAGGACACTGTCCAGAGTCTCGGGGCGGCTGATGTCGAAGCACACGATGACAGCATCCGAGTCTGGGTACGAGAGCGGCCTGACGTTGTCGTAATACGGTGAGCCTGGGGGGCAGAGCGGGCAGAAAGGACAGTAACGGTCACCATATGGGAGGGACAAACACACACGCAGACACACACACTCACATACGCATATGCATGCAAACACACACACTGAACAGAAATCTGATTCCGAGTAAACTAAAAGAGGAAGTACTCAGGCCTGCCACTAAACAGAGATTAGGAGATATTAGACATTCCAAAAGTTCAGGCATAACAGACACTCTGCTGTTAGACGGTTTACTGAGTCCCGTCTAGAGTTCCAGCAATACATGGATGTGAGGGCCGTACGAGACTTATGGAGGTGAGGGCCGTACGAGACTTGGGGAGGTGAGGGCCGTACGAGACTTGGGGAGGTGAGGGCCGTACGAGACTTGGGGAGGTGAGGCCCGTACGAGACACGCGGAGACACCAGTGAGTAGACTTCACGCTCTCTCACTGGGGAAACCTCAACAGCTCTGAAACCTTTGCTAACAAGTAGTGTTTGGGCAAAATTAAAATTCTTAATGTGTGGGATGTAAAAAGCAGCAGTATTGGTGGGACAGAGAGAGAGAGAGAGAAACAGGAGGTTTGAAAACTTACTACAACCCACATGTAAAATGACCTCTCAGCCAAGAATCTGGAGAATTTAGTTTCTAACCTGACTCGTGGGAGGTCTGCTCTGAATCAGAAAAACACACACACACACACCTCACATACGACGCACCACACAAACACAGGATGGGGGTGGGCTTACCACCACCATCCTACTTCACCCATTAATATTCCAGGCATGAAGAGTACATAGTCAAAGAGGAAACCCATGTTGATCATATGTCCACTCAACTCACTAGAGGCTCTGAGGGGGACAGAGAAGGAGCGAGAGAGAGAGAGAGCGAGAAGTACAAGACGATGAAAATCTTTCGTATGGACCAGTCCTCAGGAACTAAGGAGACTTTGCTGTATATTTAATTTTACATACAGTGTAATTAAGCACTTGCTTATTACTGATAGACCACATCATGTCCTAAGCAGATGGTAAAGGGCTCTGGATGTGGTTGTGTATGGAACTATGTATATGTTTGTGTGTGTGTGTGTGTGTGTGTGTGTGTGTGTGTGTGTGTGTGTGTGTGTGTGCGCACGCGCGCACATGTGTGTGTGTGTAATTCCACACCACCACATGTTTGAAGGAAGAACATTCCTTACTCAGAGATTTCTTCAGCTGTGCTCTTGGATCTCTAACACACACACACTCACACACTGGAGCTTGTGGAGTAAAGTGTGGATTTAAGATTTAGGCTGCTGTTCAGTGGTGTGTGTGCTACAGAGTTCTGGTCCTATAGTAGCTCCCTGTTCATTGGTGTGTGTGCTACAGAGTTGTGGTGCTATAGTAACTCCCTGTTCAGTGGTGTGTGTGATACAGAGTTCTGGTCATATAGTAACTCCCTGTTCAGTGGTGTGTGTGCTGGCGCTATAAGATCAACATTATGAGCTTAACCTGTAAGTTACACATTCCAAATGGCTGCTAACAGCGCAAAAGCAATATCACACATTTCATTCACAAACAGAGGAGACGAGCTTTTTGAAATGCCATCACGCATGCCGGCCAACAAGGTGAGAATCCTCATAATCCTCAGCCATACAACATTTCTGTCTCACAACACACTCCTCCACCATTACAACACCCCCACACCCCTTCCCTGGGCCACAATGGGCGTCTTTGTCGGGCAGGCCGGTGGCGGGAACCTTGCCGTCTGTGGTATGTGAGGCATGCAGGTCTTGGCCACTCAGCTCAGAGTAATGACCCGCTCTCCTGAGCCTGGAGTCCAGCACAAGCAGTGACCTCAGACCAGTCACTGACCTCAGACCAGTTACTGACCTCAGACCAGTCACACAGGAAGATGATTTTAGTTAATAATAGAAGTATTTAAATTCTAAAGCCCCAGTAAACCTTCTGGCAGAACCAGAGACCTAACAAATCTATATGAAACATCTTCACACAGAAGACACTGAAAAAAAACACCATACACTGACAAAATGAAGTAATTAGCTTTCATTAGCCATAAAGAAACCCCAAATAACACCACTCTATTATCTTCTCATTATATTCCAAGTCATCCTCCAGAATCTTCTCTTTCCTAAAAGAAGCCGAGTTCCGTTCTGGAACGCTGGAAGTTCCACTCTCATCATTTACTAGCTGAGCCTTCTCCATAACCAAATCAAAATCAAAGTCCATCAAAGTGCCATTCAATCAGGAAAAAGCCCTGGGCGCTGGGACACTGAGCAGCAGGGAGCCGCTCAGCCAGTGCTGCTCTGAACAGCCGGGCAGGCGAGAGAAGCACATTTGTCAGCCAGCACAGTAAAGACAGAGAGCGGTCAGGGGCAAACAGCTGAGTTTACCAGGCTCCCGGGCAAGACTTAATGAGGACCATACCGGGTGTCTGAGCATATTATCTGTTCCACAGATAACACAAAGACATTTATGAGGGCCAGCAGTGTGTGTGTGTGTGTGGAGGGGGGGTCTTTAAAGCCTTTCTGACTGCAGGGGTCATGGGGGTTATCAGTAAGGGTCTTAGAGAGAAGGAGGGTGGGAGGTCTAAAGTCAGGAAAGACTGACTGATAGAGTCAGTAGGGAGTAGCTTCTGTTTCCATCTCACACACACACACACACACACACACACACACACACATACACAACACACACATCCGCGCACACACACAACACAAACAACACACACACACACACACACACAACACACACAGGCTGGAGGTGGTCTCTTGTCTCAGACAGGTCATTCTAAAGCACTGTGTCTGATGTGCCGTAAAACATTCACGCTGTCAGGCAGTAGATCTACGTGGAGTTTAAAAGCTGCGGAGAACTAAAGTCAACATTTACATAAAACTAATATTTTTTACAAGTTAGGTTTTTTTTTAATCTAAATCTGAAAACAAGATGTATCAGAAATGAGCAAATGTCAGACTGAACACCATCAGAAAGAGAAACAGCACTGAGGGATGAAAATGTGTCTGAAATCAGGATGATCAATAGACTTAGTGGGAAGGGTCACAACGAGCCAGCTGAGTAATGAAGGAGGTTGCGATTGGCTGACTGAGTGGTGGAAAGGGTTGCGATTCGCTGACTGAGTGGTGGGTGGGGTTGAAGCATTGTGGTGGGGTTGATGGGGCTGCAGCTGTGTCTCTTCCAGCAACACAATGAGAAGAAACCAAGAGGACAGACGACAACCAGCCTGCTATTCAGACATGAGAGTATCTTACTGTACACCACAACAGGAGAGAGAGAGACAGAGAGAGAGAGAGAGAGAGAGAGAGAGAGAGAGATGAAAGAAGAATGGGACAGGAAAAGGCAAACCATTAGGAACTGGAGTCAGTGGTATCAGTCTGGAAACGACATAATAAGATTTAAGATGAAAGTGTTCACCAACAACTCACAATTACCATTAATAAATGGTGTAGAACTGTTCTTTCTACTGGATTAGGATGACCTTAACCATGGCGAAAGCTTTGGAAGCAAATTAATAATCGCTGCATTGATTAACAGTACCAAGCACTGTGATTAAGACACAATAAGAACTCTCTTGCCAACACAGTCACTGTCCTGTGATACTGTAAGACTGATACTGTTCTGTTCTCTCCCTCCTTCTCACCCATCACCCCAATATTGAAATGCATTTGTGCAGCATGTTACTAAATGTACAAGTTACTAATTTGTTATTACCTCTATATACACTTATATACCAACGAAAATTAAAGGGTTTTAATGATAATGCGCGTCTAGTGCGCGCAGCGCAGCCCCACAGTTATCACTAGATCCATCTCACACTAAGCACCTGGGAATTTTAATCGCGTCCGTTCTAAATCCTAAGCAAGTCATTCGCAACCGCTAAAGCCATTAAATCCACGAGTAGCGTTAAAAAAAAGGAAGGAAATGGGGAAACCCAGAGAAGCACAGGACTCGAGGACGGCGTCAGCGCGGGCAGCCTCAGTAAGGCTTCATCGGCCAGGCTGGTCAGGCTCCACACAAAAGCAGCCCGACAGGCCGCTACGCTCTACCCAAGAGAAAAGACGGAATGAATCCGGGATCTGCGAGACAGCAGACCGCAAGAGGGTCAGAAAAGTTGTCAGGCTGAGTGAGCAAATTGGTAGCAGGCTGCAGGAATGAGGCCTCCTGGGGAACCTTCGGTGAGCATGAAAAGTCACCCACACTAATCTACACACAAACATACTTACACGCGCGCGAGGTACAGGGATAGCGGCGCAGGCATGACCAGACAGCCTGATTTTAGCATGAGTAAATTTCCACATTGTAAGCTATACTTCATGTAAGCAGTCAGAACCCAACCATGTTCGTGCATTCCCTTACAGCTAGTAAATCGATACGGGCAGCAGTTTACTCATGGATACAGCTTCCATTCCTCCTAGTTCCTACACGAACACAGGAGTGATACTGCAGTCACGTTCTCGTCACACCCTATAATGAGACACACCCCTATGGGTGTGTGTGTGTGTGTGTGTGTGTGTGTGTGTGTGTGTGTGTGTGTTCGCGATGGACTAGGAACAACTGCGCCTGCCGCTGCTGTCTTATCTGGCCGGCTGTTGAACTGTCCGTTACAAACATTTAAGAAAGTCCTAAATATTTGGTAGTGTGACGCGCCGGGAGGAGAAGGACGAGCCTAAAACAAACGTCACGACGCTTAAGATGCGGCAAAGTCGGAACTATTGACCCAATAGCGACATTACCGCGGCTGTGCACACACACCCACACCCAGCACGCCGGGGCATGCCAGGGTCATCCGGGTAGGAACTACACACCCAACAACACCCAGCCGCTTCCTACTGATGACTGCTAAACAGGATTTATATGAATCATTTCATTTAAAGCAGTCTTCTCCAACTTCTCTAAAATGACATCGGTACATGTCAAGGGAAAAGGTATGACTACATTTCGCGTGTTGTAAGGTAATTATATTGAAAGCGCAATATCGTATAGTTAAAATGACTATAAAATTACGCTATAAATCAGCGACATGAACTAACATAATTATTTATTCTTACCTGACGTGTCCCACAGACTGAGTTCAATTCTTTGTGTGTCAATTTCAAAACTTGCTGTGTAATTTTCAAATACGGTGGGAACATAATTCTACAAAAAAAAGACAGAATGTAGTCAGTTCGCATTGAGCAAATGATGAATGATTACCAAACATATGGCATAACACAAAAACGTAACTACGCTCATATCTTAGGCAAGTGGGCTTACCTCTGGAAAGCAGTCCTTTGCAAAAACGTGGAGTAAGGCCGTCTTCCCACACTGGCTGTCCCCTACGACCACTATCTTACATTTAACACTCTGACTCGGATCCATTCCGGACTGAAGGGGCAGTTTCTGGCATGTCCTTCGCTCTTTCATTGATGATCTCTTTTTTTTTAAGAGGAGTCCGTAAAGGCACCGGAGAGGAGCAAAGAGAAGAGCGGCTTCGGCTGCGCGTGGGCTCTTCCTCCCCGTGACTCCCCGTTACGTCCTTCGGTTACCGAAATCCCAAACTCCGGGTTCACGGTGCGCCGGCGTTTTATACGCGGTGTTGCAACCAATCACTGCCCTTCCAACAACACGGCTGCTCCGCCTCCTCCCTCCGCCCGTCACGCGCAGGCTTTGTGCTTTTCCAATAATGCATCAAATCCTGTGACCGCTTTTGCTTGGACAAGCCATTATAAGTGAATCGGTAAAACTGGCCTCAGGTCAGTTTAACAGCGGAACTTTGAGCCTATAAGAGCCGATAAAGACAATGCAAAAGAGGCCGGCGCGAGCTCCCACGCCTAGAGTTGGGAGCGCGCTACTCAGTTTCACGCTTGTTGCCGCGCGGCTGCTCGCCAGAAAAGCAAGTCACACGTGACGGAAACAGTACGGCGCTACATTCTTCCGTCTGAAGAGGCGATTTACACGAATGAAGAAAGCCACTTCACGTTTCGACTAGTTTCGTGTGTGTTATGTTGTCCTAGAAGAAGCGCGATTGCGCGTTCACTCTGTTTTCTGAGTGCAATGCGTCCACGAGCGGTGGGAGCGAACCGAAAAGTATTCCTCATATACACAGCCTGTGCCAACAGTGCAAAACATAAATGGCACAAAAAACCCTTGCGGTCCCATCTTTGCCATGGAAATTGTCATGGAAGCTAGAAGCGGCGGGGGGGGGGTTCTGTAATAGCGAGACTGACAAGATAACTGCCAGGCTGCCTAATAGTTTCTATTTATTACAGGACAGGTAGTCAGTTTAATCAAACCTACCCAACAGCCCTTTTATTTATAGACTATTACCTAAGCAGCTATGTACTGGAAGGGTGAGACTCAGAATAACATCAAATGTCTGATAATACAGACTAATAGCATAGACAGGGATAAGTAAATAAGTCATTTTACACCTTTAATACTTGTATGCAGTTAAAACTCACAGTGTGTAGGTGTAGCCAGCACACCAGTGATGAGAACGGTGTATGTTAGCCGACAGGGCAGTTGCCATTTTGCTACGCAGGATCTCATGGGCTTGTGTCTAGAAGCCTCTGATGCCGGTGTGGGGACACCAGGGGTGTGTGTTGCAGCATTCTTGCGAGGGCCACATCCGGAGGAAGAGCTTTCAGAGGGACGCGTGGCGTTTATTATGTGTCAGCTTTCATCTGTGTAAAGTTCTGTGCCAGCTTCTCGTTATTCGATACTGATGTTGGCTCGCATTCATATTAGGACGAAAACAGCATGTTGGGATATCTATATTGCACAGGCAAACTCTGCAGTAAGTATTAACAAGTGATACTTTGCACATCTCTAATGCATACAGAGCAATGCACTCATTTTATTCTCTGCGTTGCAGCTCATTTTTCCAGGGCTTGTTCCGGCCTGTCATAAGGGTCATGTGTCCTCTCTACCAGCATGGGACAAAGGCTACCAGGACGGGGACACCAGTGAGCACTTCCTCTGAGCTTTAAAGTTGCTCAATTCTCTGACCAGAATTCACTGTGCTGGACTTAATGGTGTAGTATAAATGTATGTTATAATAGACTACTCATCACCTCTATCTAATAAATCTGTATACAGATCAATACACTTACCAGCCACTATTATTAAGTTACCTATTAGAATATATTAATAATGAGGCCATTTTCACACCAGCAGTGACACCGACACAAGAACAAAAACAAAACAAAACCCACCGACCTTGCTGTGCCTGACCCACCTGTACCGGGTCAACACCCACAACCACACTAATCCCAGTACCGGCATGGAGGTTGTGGTTAGACACGGAGCTGTTATAAATGAGGTAGATGGCACCTGAGTCAAGTCAGATGAAGATTATTTATTTATATAGAGCTTTTTACAACACAGGTTGTCACAAAGCAGCTTTATGCATGTATGGGTCCAAATCTATAATGAGCAAGCCAGAGGCGACAGTGGCAAGGAAAAACTCCCTGGGCAGAATTAAGGAAGGATCCTTGGGAGGATCAGAACTCAAGAGGGAATCCATCCTCCTTCTGTGGCCCAGCTAATAAACAGTCCAAGCTTCATTACATTATGTTTCGTCCACTTGGTATAGATGACAAGCTAATGGTGCAGAATTGTCTACTAGTAAAATTCTTCTATAAGACAAGAGCCAGTGTGTGTAGGTAGAAAGTAGGTGTTTGGACTAAAGCACTCAGCAGTGACAAGTGTTGATTGTCCATGGCGTGTGGTGTGCAGTGAGACATGTTCAACAGAGCTGTTTGTTTAATATTTCTACTTCACGCCCCATGATGACGATAGCTGTTTAGTAAGGGAGGCTGCTGATGTCTGCGCTGCTCCCGCACAGCTGCTGTTCCCCCGGCTGTCCTTTCGGAAAGGTGACAGGGACAGGAAGTGTAAAGGAAAGAATGGGAACTCAAACCAGAACGCAATTCAATAGCCGTGGAACACACAAGATCCGTGTGTAGCCATCCATTAGTAGTCCAATGAGAGCTAACACGCACACACACATACACACACACATGCACACATTCTTTTTCCTGATCAGGGAGCGGATGATCTTAAAAGGCATCGGGTTGCAGTGTGGGAATGGGGCAGGGTGGGGATGTGTGTGTGTGTGTGTGTGTGTGTGTACAGACAGGGTGCTCATATTACAGGTGTTGCATGGAATGTGTGACCCCACCCACCCTGAGCAAAGAAACTGAGGATCTGAGGCTCAACAGACCCAGAGCTATAAAAATGTACACAATATTATAACCATTAAAACAGGCTATAGGACAAGACTCAAAGATTAACAATCCATCATTATTTCACTAATTAATTCAACCTTGTTAACACCACTGCTCTATGCATCTTTAATTTACCCTAGCTGTCTGCCATGGACTGTCATAATTATACAGGAAACATGAAGTGTGTGGTAAAGTGTTTGCATATGTGCACATGTGTACATTGGCTGAGGGGGGGTTTCCTTCCCCTAACTGCAAATAGATTAGTTGCATCCCCACCTAAATGGATGACTTAAGATTTCCATCAAAGGTAGGGGACAACCTCCCACGTCAGGTCATCAAGATCTGGCTTTAATTTGCCATCAGAGGCCAAAATGTTAATTAAGAGATCATTACAGTACAGCCACGTTGTTACTCCAAATGAGGAGCACATTGCGCAAGGTCAGACCTCAGCGGCGATCAGCCCATCTCTGTTAAATAAGATTTGACAGGCCGACATATGAGCATGCTTATGTAACCCCCAGGGTGAGCTATAGTGTACTCTCCACTATCCTACATAATCACCAGCATTACACATAATTACACTGGGGCAGTTAAAATGTGCCTTGAAGCCATTGCAGTACATGTTGAATTCTGAACATAAATGACATAAGGGAACTATGTCTATGATTCGGTTAGGACCTGCACTGCACTTTAGCTCTAGTCAAATTCTCACAGATATTCAGCAAGACAGGAGGAAGTCATTGTAAAAAAAAAAGTCTGTCAGGAATGTTTGAAAAATAAGACCTGACTTCAGGAACAATGATTAGAATATAATGGCTGCAGTCTTCGTAACAAAACGTGGAAAAAACAACCCGTTTTGGAGTTGTGCATCAGAGGAAACGTCTCAGATGAGGAGTAAAGCAGATGAGCGCTAATGCAAGCTTTAATCTCAGATCATGATTAATGCACACTTTAATCTCAGGGTGAGGACTAATGCAAGATTTAATTTCAGACGAGGACTAATGTAGGCCTTAATCTCAGATGAGGACTAACAGGTTTGAATCAGACATGTGTCCTTCAACCTCACTTAGTTTCTTTCTCATAACTCCAGACAGCACTTGGCTCAGAAGGGAGGATTTCTGAGACAGGCATCTTCTTCTGACTCGACCAAAGAGGAAGCCCCCACCTGGGTTCCGCAGCCAAAACCCATCAGCTCCAGGTCTCCAGGAAACACTGAGATAAAGCGGCATTCCCGGATGTTTCTCGATGTCTGAGGGGAGCCAAGGAAGCCAGCACTGGGAAAAACACATGTCCCATTCAGCACAGAAAACGCTATCCAATCGCTTCATGCCTGATGTGGGAATAAGGCAGAGGCTGGCAAGGCCTGTAACAGGACCCTGCTCATGTAATGGGACCCTGCTTGAGGCTGGCGAGGCCTGTTACAGGACCCTGCTCATGTAACGGATCCTGCTCGAGGCTGGCAAGGACTATTACGGGACCTTGCTCATGTAACAGGACCCTGCTCGAGCCTGGTAAGGCCTGTTACAGGACCCTGCTCATGTAACGGATCCTGCTCGAGGCTGGCGAGGACTATTACGGGACCCTGCTCATGTAACGGGACCCTGTTCAAGCCTGGCGAGGCCTGTTACAGAACCCTGCTCATGTAATGGGACCATGCTCGAGGCTGGCGAGGACTATTAAGGGACTCTGCTCATGTAACGGTTCCTGCTTGAGACTGGCAAGGACTATTACAGGACCCTGCTCATGTAACGGGACCCTGTTCGAGCCTGGCGAAGCCTGATACAGAACCCTGCTCATGTAATGGGACCATGCTCGAGGCTGGCGAGGACTATTAAGGGACTCTGCTCATGTAACGGTTCCTGCTTGAGGCTGGCATGGACTATTACGGGACCCTGCTCATGTAACGGGCAGGAAGAGTTCTGTAACCTAGTGAATCAGGTAACAAAACGTCTGTAATGCTTGATTTTGTAGCGGTGGGCTGATGTGAAGACATGGACCTTTCCACATGGGACCCAGTGCGCTAGTCATTGATGTTGTCATACTGATAGCACGCCTCTCTGAACCAGACCTGCTTGCTAGTGTCGCGTGGGCTTTGAAAAGCACAGATTACTGTGACACATACCATTTTGTGCAAATCTCATCTTTATCTCTCTGATGTTGATAAGATGAGATGCTTCATCAACTCCACATCTAGAAATGTCACATCTCATTATAAACCCATTCACATCTCAGACTGATAAGTAACAGATAATCATTACCGCAGTCTCATCTCTCTACTGGGTTAGCAATCATATCTTGGCAGTAGGGCCCACACAGTAAAATGAATCTTCTTGATTTAAATTAACTCGTACATGGTTCATTTTCAGTGTAACACCATAAGGAGGTAAAGTGGACTCAAATGAACCCTTGAAGATGTAATTTAACAGCGGTGAGGAGGTATATGCAGTATGAAAGCTGCAGCCATGAGGACTTCTCAGTGTATGCCATCAGCAGCCTAAAGGTGGGGGGGTTCACGTACCACACACCCAGATAAAAGAAACGAATCACACACATGCTCTTACTTCCTCACTCTCTGTTCTCCCCCTGTCAATCTCTCCATGTCTGTGGGTGCGGGTGGGGGTGTGGGTGTGGGTGCGGGCTTTTCCACAAACACCTTTGTCACCTTTCTTTGATAGCCTTACGCAGCGGCCTGCATTGATGGAGGTCTTTGTGTGTGTGTGCATAGGGAGCCAAACTGCAAGGCTCTCACTAGGAGCTCACACTGGCATGCAGCCTTTGATCTCCTTAAGTGCTCTCAGACCCTCAGCAGGTTTTAAGGAAGTGAGTGTGTATGTGTGTGTGTGTGTTGTAATAACTGAGGTCATTAGGCACCAAAGACTGGGGTCGTGCCATGTTTTTGATGTTTGTCTGGTTGCAGTTTTACGACGCAGGTTAGGATTATATGAGTTCACACACTTACACATACATACACAATAATTAAATGATCTCAACACATAAACCTGCAGTACATACACCACCTGGATTTAACTAAGCAAATTGGTAAGAGCCTCCCATTGGATAATTACTGCATGGGTGATTATGTTTCAGCGGGCAACAAGTTATTTAACCCTAACTGATGCAGTGAGTAGCTTCTCATTTGTTAAACAGTCATGTCGAAAGACACATCCTGTGGTCGTGGAAAAGTTGTTAATCTGTTTCAGAAGGGTCAGATTATTGGCATGCATCAAGCAGAGAAAACATCTAAGGAGATTGCTGAAACTACTAAAATCAGGTTAGGAACTGTCCAACGCATTATTAAAAAGTGGAAGGACAGTGGGGAAATATCATCTTCGAGGAAGGAATGTGGTCGAAAAAAAATCTTGAATGATCGTGATCGGCGATCACTTAAACACGGTGAAATCAAATCGTAGAAACACAACAGACGAACTCAGGAATATGTTTAATAGTGAAAGTAAGCGCATTTCCACACACAATGCGAAGGGAACTCAAGGGATTGGGACTAAACAGCTGGGTAGTCTTAAGAAAACCAAGAAAACCACTTGTCAGTGAGGCTAACTGGCAAAAACGGCTTTGATTTGCTAGGGAGCATAAAGATTGGACTCTGGAGCAATGGAAGAAGGTCATGTGGTCTGATGAGTCCAGATTTACCGTTTCAGAGTGATGGGCGCATCAGGGTAAAAAGAGAGGCGGCTGAAGTGATGCACCCATCATGCCTAGTGCCTACCGTACAAGCCCATCGGGGCAGTTCTATGATCTGGGGTTGCTGCAGTTGGTGAGGTCTAGGTTCAGCAACGTTATGTGCCCAAAGAATGAGGTCCGCTGACTACCTGAATATACTGAACGACCAGGTTATTCCATCAATGGATTTTTTCTTCCCTAATGGCATGGGCATATTCCAAGATGACAATGCCAGGATTCATCGGGCTCAAATTGTGAAAGAGTGGTTCAGGGAGCATGAGACATCATTTTCACACATGGATTGGCCACCACAGAGTCCAGACCTGAACCCCATTGAAAATCTTTGGGATGTGCTGGAGAAGAATTTGCACAGTGGTCCAAATCTCCCATCATCAATGCAAGATCTTGGGGAAAAATTAATGCAACTCTGGGCAGAAATAAATGTTGTGACATTGCAGAAGCTTATGGAAACGTTGCCACAGCAAATGTGTGCCGTAACCAAAGCTAAAGGTGGGCCAACAAAATATTAGAGTGTGACCTTTTTTTGGCCAGGCAGTGTATTTAAACACTGCAAAATCTCTTTCGTCTTATCTCTCCATTCTCAGGGTCCTTCTCCTCTCCCTCTTCTATTTCTCATATACATTCAGTTTCTCTCTTTTCTCTCTCATCTCTTACCTTTATTGTTTTTCTTTTCTCCTTCCTCATTTGTCTCTCTCTCGCTCTCTCGCTCTCATATTGCACATTCGCTGCAGTCCTCCTTCTCTTGCACAAACGCTCTGAAGCATTTGCACAGTATAGACACAGTAGCATATAGTTCGATTGTAGGGTGCCTTGTGTACATTAAAACACGGATATGGCTGAAGACTGCAATACTTCACCTAAATTCATCTATGCTTCTTGGACTGTCTGAATGCCGTGATTCATCAAAACACCCACGGTCATCTGGAATGACCGAGAGTGTTGAGTGTGGTCATGATGTTTACAATATATGAAAAACAAAATATGTGAGGGCTCATATGCAAGATGCAATTTTTTTGTGTGTGTGAAAGCAGTATCGCAAAGTCTAGTATTGCGATAATGATTAACAAATAATATATTGCACATCCCTAGTGCAGATGTATGGGCTCAGTCCAATGTTGGGACTCTATAGCTGGGATGTCCTTCATCCTGTCTAGTCACCCTCTCTCTCTTCCTGGAAATGTATAATCATGCCACATGCATTATCCAAACAAGCCGTGGATATTACTCCACGTCAAACCCACTGCAGATAGCCCCCATTCGACACTCCTCTACTTACTCCTGCTTTAACCTGTACTGTGACATGGTTGCTAGGAACACATGTCTTTCAGTCATCAAAATCTTAGAAGGTTTTGATTTGTGTTGATCTGAGGTTGGTGTGTGGATTTGATCTTTTTGTGAACTCTGAATTTGTCCTAGCTGTGTAAATGGTTAGAAGCAGCCGTGATTATTCTGGCAATGGATTCATTAGTGTAGTTTTACAACTTTACCATTTTATCCAAAGACAACAATTTTTTCCAGTACTTGCTTTGTCAGAGAAACTGCCGAATAAAAGCCCACTGTGACACTACAGTACCCTTGGCATCAAACTGTAACAGTACAGTACCCTTCGCACCATACTGTAACACTGAAGTATACGTGCCACCATACTATGACACTACAGTACCCTTAGCAGTAAAATCAGGCTTTTTACAACAGGATGTATGCAATGTATATGGTGTAAATGTTAAGACACACACAGACCCTCACACACACGCACAGGATTGTGAAGAAGTGTGTGTGCTAAATATACTGAATTTATTTTGTGGAGAATATTTATACCAGAGAGAAGATGTGATAGTTCAGATGTCCAGGGGCAGTTAGTAAGCACCTTTCTTTGTGCGAGCCTGTGAGTGTGTGTCTGGGTTTGGACAAATGTTTATACAGTTTATTAAATATGTGTTCTTCATCCCAAAGGGCAGACTTGGGTTATTAAACACGAAGTAACACTGTATCTTAAAACTACTGCCTATCTCCAGATGGAGTTATAAGGTACACCAATTCAAATCTCTTACCCCCATATAAACTTCAGCACAAATAACAGTTATTCCCAAATCCTCTGAGCCACAAACACAGATGACTCAAATTCACTATTGAGTGTTCCCAGGAACCACAATGCTTTGAGCTCGGTGGAAACAAAGCCACAGTACACCTGGTAGTCTGCGTCTGCTTGCCAGAGGGACCGAGCTCATATAGCAGGCAGTGAAGTCTGTGTGTACACAGATATCCACAAGCAGATAATTGAGTTTGTGCTTTATAAAGCAGCTAATGTGTCACCATAATCGGACCATTTTCTTTAGGCATCTACCCTGCTGGGCTGCGGCCTCCATCCTGCTACCGAAGCACTCCAGAAAGACCACGGGTGCCTGTCACTCCACCACACTACAGCCCAGACCTCAGCAGCAATCCACTTTAAAGGAACTTTCCTCCATCTTCCTCCACCTTCCTCCTCCTCTTTCATCGACCTTTGGAATTAGGGCTGCTCTGAGACTGATGTCATCACGCAACTCCCCCCAGAAGGCACTCCCCAGTGTTTCAGAACACATTGCTCAGATGAGGTGTTACCCTATGTTAGAAACTGGTTCAAAGTGACCAGTCCTTCAGGTTTGATCTCCTCCAAGTTACCCTATCCTCTGTAGCCGGATCAATCCGGGGAAGTCAAGAGACACTGACACCAAGGTAGTGAATCAAGAGAGTTCCACTTTATTGAGGATATATATATATATATATATATATATATATATATATATATATATATATATATATATATATGCTATATATGCTATATCTTATATATACTGCTATATTTTGCTGACATTCAGTAATCATTTTTGTATCTTACAGTAATATGTTAATGCCGCTGTTAAAAGGACATTCCAACACATCACTGTACAACGAATGCCAACCTAGTAAGGAGACCATCACAGAGGACCATGTTGTTGGACTTTGAGTTAAGGTTTTGTGATTACCTGGCAAGTGTGTTAAGTGAAGAGAGAGCCGGTTGTTCTGTTCATCACACTGCACAGCTCGGTGTGATGACTCAGTCAGCTGCATATGCCACGGAGATGAATGGTGAAAGGTTAATCGTTATTCGTTATTTTCATGCATGCAGCCTTTTCGTACAGCTCACGGGCACGGTTCCGTTCAGTCAGACTCCAGAGATCCGACTGACTACACCAACTACACAGCATAACCCATGAAACCTCCACTGCATGCAAGACTGGATAAATCCTGCATTTCCACATCGGTAATGGCTGTGTGCAACTCGGGCAATTACCATCCAACTAAAACTCAGCTAAAATCCCTTTGAAATCACGAATAATTTTCCTGAGTATGAACTCAGGCAGTATGTTGTCAGCACATTAACTATACAGAGTTCCTCTCACAGTGCCGGCCAGGTAATTTATATAACCGCACTGTGTCTGGAAATCAAAACCCTCCAGCAGGAAGAACTCCTGAACTTCTAATGTGCTGTGACTACCCACCGACCCTTGTGCATGAAGCATTTAAGAACGTGCAACAGGGCTGTACCATAGAAATCCAACACCAGGGATGTGCACATGCTTCACTGCGTGTCTAACTGAATGTCTGCTCACGGTATACTTCTCGGATCTGCTCCAAGTAGTTTGGCCATTTAGGTATTTCAGCATAGAGCCAACAGCTGCGGGTGACACGTAACACTCGCGCGTGGACCATGAACGTCTTGTGTCTAGCTTACGCTTTTTTCCGCGCTAGACTTCCGATTTGAGGCAAGGAGTCATTTAGCAGGCAAATCGAGTTTTACAAGGTATCGTTTTGATATTCTGTGTTGCAGTAATTATTTCCGCTTTGGGGCTGATCGTTATCCGAGCGTCCAGCCGTTTGATTATTGACTAATTGCAACATTGTGATCATAGTTCCTTTTAGCCGCTCGTGCATTCGGAGCACGCGCAAGGGCTGAGGTCACAGAGAAAAACATTTGACGCCAGAAAAATAACGCTGCTCCTGCAGACTTTCTCAGCTAATGGCCTGCGATTATGCTTTATGAATAAACACACACACACACGCACACTGTTCTGGGCCTATTAAAAAAAAAAAAAAAAAAAAAAAAAAAAAACAGCATTAGAATGTCGACTTCGAAGGATGCTTTTATGCAAATAACAACAAATCTTTGCCGATTCAGACTTGAGTAAAGAGTTTTATTAATACATCCCATTTTAATGCGCATATTACAGATAGAATAATAAACCAGATATAGAGCATTGTAGTCTTACAGACAGATTCTCCTCCGATTTTTAAATTCAAAAGTTTCTAGTTATTCCGCTATATGGTAAAAAGTGACTTGGAAGCACTATGACGCTCAGAGCCCGTGACCCTGTAGTGAAGGCGCACAATGACAAGCCTCGGAGTTCTGCGCGCCAGCCCACCAGTCAGCGGGTGCGTTTGCGCGTGGCGTGCCAGCTCGCACTCGCTGTTTAAGACACCGCTCGCTGTCGAAGCCCGCTGGGCCAGGAATGGTCCATAAAGCTCCAATCTGTTGTTTTTTTTCATATGGCATCAGCATGGCAGCATTAGGTTTTTACCGCAGGCCAGTTCTGGAGCCACGGGGGTGGCTTTCCTGTCTGCCCACACTGATCCAGGGCTGATCCAGAACCAGTTTCACCCATCCAGAACTTAATTTTATCCACTACAACAGTAAACTGGTCTGAGGTCAGTTTACCAGGATAACATTTATGGACATTTTTGGCTTGGGGGTTCATTACTGCTCTCGCCAGATAAAACAAGGCCATCTACGTATGTGTTCAATTTGAAGTTCTCTCACAACGCCCCAAACCTGTCTCCTGGGTGCTGACGGAGGTTATTTATCTGTGTACTCCAATAAAGCCGCAGTACAGTGTGTGTGTGTGGGGGGGGGGGGGGGGTATTTTGTCTAATAACTGGGGAATTTGTTGGAAAACCACCAAATCCAAAAGTCATCATAGAAAAAAAAAACAGAGCAGGGCAAAATGGAGGGTGGGGCTGAACACTGTTAGTGGGGCACTCTGGGAAAAATCTGTGATTTTCTGATGATTCTACATGAAATGGAATTGAGGGAAACATGGAACAAATTATCAGTGCTGAGATATGTTGTCTTCCCAAAGATACAAAGTTCAGTACTGGAACCATGAAATCCTGTGTGTGGGATTACGCTGAACACACACACACACACACAGAGAGAGAGAGAGAGAGAGAGAGAGAGAGAGAGAGAGAGAGAGAGAGAGAGAATTGCCAAGACACATACCTGCAGCACAACAGCAACCAAACAGATGAAACCAACAATAATAAAGTGCAGTGATGCGCCCACATGTAGAAAATCACCTAAGGGAGTTTATCCATCAAAAGCAGAAACAGTGGAAGAGGAAAGCATGAGCTGAGAAAGAGAGAGAGAGAGAGAGAGAGAGAGAGAGAGAGAGAGAGAGAGGGAGGGTTGAGATGATCCTTGGTCAAAAGAAAATTGAACCATACCCACTTGGGTATCACTATATCAGTGCACCAGCTCAATAATCCCCCCAGTCATCCACCATTCTGCACCACAGCAAGCCGAGTACGACACTCTCAGGTTCACTGGTTGACTCGCAGTCTCTGAACAGCAGGTCTCACTCAGCAGTACGTCTCGCTGACGTCTAGCTCACAAGCCCTGGTCCTCACACCACCCCACTCGCCTCTTTCTCATTTCTTTTTCCTCTCCCTTTATCAAGACATCGTGCGTAACCCCCGCCCTACCCAGCCTGGAGGATGTATGTATTACATTCTCATTAGCAACACAAAAGAGCTCTGATTTGGAGAGAGGGGCTCTGGGTAACTGTTCCTCTACAGCAAGCTTCTCAGCCTTAACAGTCCTTTCTTATGTCTTCCAAATATTAAAATACACTACAACAAAACAGCTGTTATTTGTATTGGGCTTACAGCAGAATCTTTAGGTTCTTTATGATCACACTGCTTTCCTACAGTCAACACACAGTGGCCTTTATGGTTCGTCCCAGCAGGTTTGCAGAGACCTGTATTTCCACACTGTCTCATGCTGGGTGGTGAGTTCTGGCCTTGGATCAGGTTTTGTTTTTCACAGTAAAACCTCTATGGATGTGGGGACTCTGATCCCAGGTCAGCATGTTTGTTTGGGTCTGCTCCTGAATATGGTCTGGATTTGCATTTTGGCCCTCTGTCACAGTATGTTTTAGATTGGAAGTAAATGTTTCTGAACTCAGGTCAGTTTCTGAAGATGTCTGACACTGTTTAGACTACAGCTTGAATGAGTAATGAACATGTTTAAACTCAGTGAAGTACCTGAATGAGAACAGGCATGCTTGATATTTCTCTCTATAAATCTTAGCAGGGGAGATGCATGCTGCTTGAATGTGTTTATACATACATATATATATATAAATTCTGACACTGAGCAGTATATCTTTTGTTTTCCTTTATGTTCAAAGACCCAGCACAGATTGTTTTCAGGAAATAAAATTTTTAGTTTTTATATGTTAGGTTATTTATAACTGTAAACTGTACACTATGTTAAGAAAAAAGAGCACTTAAATAATGTTATCTTCACTCTGACTCCATATAACCAAGTTCCTGCAGGCTCACTGTGTTAGAGGTGATGTGTAACAGCGTGGTCACTTACTGTGTCAGAGGTGATGTGTAACAGCGTGGTCACTTACTATGTCAGAGGTGATGTGTAACAACGTGGTCACTTACTGTGTTAAAGGTGATGTGTAACAGCGTGGTCACTTGCTGTGTCAGAGGTGATGTGTAACAGCGTGGTCACTTACTGTGTTAAAGGTGATGTGTAACAGCGTGGTAACTTACTGTGTCAGAGGTGATGTGTAACAGCGTGGTCACTTACTGTGTCAGAGGTGTTGTGTGACAGCATGGTCACTTACTGTGTTAAAGGTGATATGTAACAGCGTGGTCACTTGCTGTGTCAGTGGTGATGTGTAACAGCGTGGTCACTTACTGTGTTAAAGGTGATATGTAACAGCATGGTCACTTACTGTGTCAGAGGTGATGTGTAACAGTGCGGTCATTTACTGTGTTTACTGTGATGCTGAACTGCAGCCATAGCAACAAAGGGGAGAGAGAGAGAGAGAGATAGAAAGAGAGAGAGGGAGGGTTGAGATGATCCTTGGTCAAAGAGAGAGCACATAGTTCCACAAACTCTCAGCAGATATGTTTAAGCTATTTAGGCCTCTGACTTAACACACCTCTTGTCCACATACACACACACACACACACACACACACATACACACACACACACACACACACACACACACACACACACACACACACACACACATCTGCAAACTACGAGCAAGACCCCACAAAAAAAAAAAAACCTGACAGTGTATTTTTAAGGTTGTCATAAACATATCGGATAAACAGATTCTTTTATCAATAGGTTGTTTAGGTTACCATAGACACTGTAGTTTTCTGTAGAGAATAATATAAAAGAAGGAAAGGAAATGGCTCCCTATTTGATCAGTTCGCTCTGAATATGTTACGCAGCATAGTTTATACGCTGGATGTATTTTATATAGACACGCATGCAGGCACGCTCTCTCTCGCTCTCTCACTCTCTCTCAAACACACAGTATGTAAAATTGAACCACTAAATCCCACTCACCATGCCCTTGTGCAAACAGGTTATGAGGGTCGACTGGCACATAGTTTAACTCTAAAAACACACACTACTGCACACAGTCACCCTGACTGTGTGAGAAAGCGAGAGAGAGAGAGAGAGAGAGAGAGAGAGAGACAGAGATAAAGAGAGAGAGAGAGAGAGAGAGAGAGAGAGAGAGAGAGAGAGTCTCAGAGGCCTTGGCCAGATGGGGTGAACCAAATAAGGACAATTGAATTTACAGGCTGGGTGCCTGCACTATAGACAGAAAAGAGACCGAGAGATAGCGAGCGAGCGAGAGAGAGAGAGAGTCATGTATGTGTCAGAGAGAAAAATCTATCAATCTCATTCTCTCTCTCTCATATATATATATATATATATATAAGAGAAAGAAAGCGAGAGAAAGAAAGAAAACGAGATATAAAGAAGGAGAACAGGAGTGTGTAGCTGAGAAAGAGAAATAAAGTGTCATGGGAGGGACGTGGACAGAGAGACAGGTATGAAAAGCCTGAGACCTTGAGTCTGTGTGGGTGTGTGTGTGTGTGTGTGTGTGTGTGTGGATGTGTGTGTGTGTGTGTGTTTGGGGCAGCGTAGGATGGGGGGTATTGCAATCCCCTACCCCCCCCACCCCCACCCCCCAGCAGGAAACTGTATAGCAGTTTCCATCTCATCACCATGGCAACATGACATGTTGAATGAGGAGATTGTCGAAGCATTCTAGAATTAGTGGATCATCAGTGGATTAAAATCATTCTTTAAAAAAAAAAAAAACCATATGGCACTGCTTACATCACTCAGACGAACTCTAACTGGCCTGATTCATTACTGCCAAATAAAAAAAGGGTGCAACCCCCCCCATCAAGGAGCCCTGCATAAACAGCACAGCTGACGTGACACTTGTGCACACTGCGTATGATGGCATCTCGGCATCCAGATCAACGTGTGGGTGTGTGATGCTGCAGTAGGCAGGCGGAGGAAGGGGTGTGGCACAGTTCCTGTGGGCTTCGAGCTGGAGTCGAAGCCCTCGGGAGGGGCACAGGCGGAAATTCAAGGTGACTGCAAAACACAGGACTCGGGGAATTTTTTTTAATGCAAAATTCTCCTCAGGCTTGGATCGGGATTAGTGTGAGGTTCTTAATGCTGGCTCAAGTGTTTGTGTGTTAAAACTCTGGTCACCTGTGCTCAAGGGTGGGTAAGCATGTTGAGCCTGACCCCGAAGAGCCAAGGTCAGATGTCAAAGGTCACGGGCCACACTGCTATTCCTAATCAGCCAGCATGTTAGTAATAAGGTCAGCCGGACCGTTGTGCTGTAAACACACCTATACAAAGACTCAAAGCACCACTAACACACACCTGCCATGCAGAGGGTAAGCCATCTGAAAGACGGTTTTATAACTGCTTATAACTCATCATTATAATCCAGGGGGAGGAGAAGGCTGTGGGCACATTGTGACTGAGTGAAAGAAAGTCCTTGTCTTAAACGCTGTAGAGGCAAAGCAGCTGAAAGCCAATTGGCTGCGACAGTGTCCCCACCAGACCGAGCGCAAGGGAGCATGTCTGGGCATGTCACAGCACCTCCAGCATCCTGGCACCTCCCCAGCAGCAGCGGAGGCCAGTTGGGCCGGATCCGCTCCCACCCCTCCCAGTACCACACCGCCCCTCCCACCACTCCCTCCCACTACCACACAGCCCCTCCTACCACCACCACCGCCCCTCCCACTACCACACAGCCCCTCCTACCACCACCACCGCCCCACCCACCACCACACCGCCCCTCCCACTACCACACAGCCCCTCCCACCACTCCCTCCCACTACCACACAGCCCCACCAACCACCACACCGCCCCTCCCACTACCACACAGCCCCACCCACCACCACACCGCCCCTCCCACTATCACACCACCCCTCTCTCCCCTCCGGTCTCAGTCATTTTTGTTTCTACCCAGCAGCCTGCCTGTATTCCACACCAACACAAGCAGGTTTTCAGCCACTGATGTGTTTACATCTTCCTCTCAGTGTGACGCCCAGTCTGAGTGGTCTGACACGGGGCTGCTGCTCTCATTTCCCTCACATTTTCCCTGTCTCATAACAGACATTTTAGGAAAACAGTGGTTCCTCCACTGAAAACACTGCCTTCGAGGTCACGATCACTCAGTGGAAACTCAGGAGCAAAACATTCCACTGTAGAACCTGAGCCAAATTTCACCAAAATGTGTTTGTTTGATTAACAGCCCAAACAAAAATGCTCCAGTGGGAAGTAGAAAAGCAACGGATAAATCTCTCATTGTAAGGAGGTATTACTGAGCAATGGTTTTGGTTTTGAAATTTGTCTAAAACTGGGGAATTCATTGGAAAACAACAATACCCTAAAGGTACAATAGAAGTAAAAAAAAAACAAAAAAAACAATTAGAATCAAATACACTTTTTTTTGCTAGTCTGTGTCAGAAGCAGGACTTTTGTATGAGAACTGTGGAACATTTACAGTATGTGTATGGGACTGTTTGGGATTCCTGTGTGCAAAGTGAACCTAAAATATGTAACGTAAGGTGAGGCTGTGTAAACATGAGAGTTCAGTAGTGCAAGCTGTGTGAGGAGCTTCAGTAGTGATGACAGTTCAGTAGTGCAGGCTGTGTGAAACACAATAGCAGTAATTATTAATTATTAATAATTCAGTGTTTTTTTTCCACCTGGACAGCAGTGTCTCTGCAGGACGGTGGTCCCGCAGAGATATGGCAGTGAGAAAGAATCTGTTAAGGTGGTTTTGTTTTGAGTTCCTTATAGTGTTTTCAGGGGAGGGGTGTCTTTGGTGTCAAGTGTCTCGGTAATTGCACTGTACAATACATGTGCTTTCTTTGTGACAGAAGTGATGTTTTCATCCAAGCCGAGAGTGCCAGAGGTGGTAATGGCTGGGAATCTGCAGCACGCCAGCACCCTGACAGCAGCGCCCGCGACCAGTAATGGAGTGGGGAGAGGAGGAAGCCACGCGGCGTGTCCTGTGTTTTGTGCGGAACGCTAGAGAACCAGAAGTCTGGCACACAAGCATCATGAGCCTCTGAGGTCCATATTTACAGCATCTGTTTCCCCTGCACACAAACCGAGAGGGTTCAAGGTGAGAGGCAGTAACAGTACTTAGGGGTACGAGAATCAGGCAGACAGATGTCTTTATTACCCTTGAAAGTGTAACAGGTTTGTAGTCACACAGGATGTTGTATCCTTTTTTAGTGACAGGAACAATTGGAACAATAAATGAGTGTTGCTTTAATTCCCTTTTATTTAGGATCGGTAACACGGCGGTCAGGAAATTTGTGTTCATGCAAGCAAACAACCTCAACGGCTCATTAGCAGATATAAATATGAAGAGCAGTCTGAGGGTGAAAACAAGCTCAGACCATTTCTAGATGACAAGAATTGCTTTTGGATAGTGTTAATCAGTTATATATGTGACTGGTCTATGCTCATTATAGTGACTCAAGTACCTTACAGTGGTTAAGGTACTTGACTTGTAACTGGAAGGTTGCTGGTTAAAGCCCCACCACTGCCAAGTTGCCACTGCTGGGCCCTTGTGCAAGGCTCTTAACCCTCAATTGCTCAAGTTGTACTCACTCATAATTGTAAGTTGCTTTGGATAAAAGCGTCAGGTAAACGTATAGTTGGAATAGTTGATTACTCTAGGCTTAGAGCACCCTCTAGTGGATTTATTGGGAAATACCTATTATCCTGCTCTCCCTCCCTTTTTGCTAGGTGTAGAACCCAAACTCAAATCATTTTAAAGCCCCTTCAACTTGTATTGTACTCCTAAGCTGATAGCATTTGTAATTTAACTCATTTTCATTCAGGGTGTCTCAGCTATTACAAGTTAACACACTGCTAGCAGTACGGTGTGGAAGTAGAAAATGTTTAACAGCTGGAAAGTGCTCTGTGCTATGCGGGCTTTCCCCAGCTCTCTAAAGGAGAAGTAGTAAATGTGAAAAGGGGAGTCTTAATTTAACTGAACTTGTTTATGTTTCTATTTTCAGATTTTCCACGAACAAAATGTTTCTCCTTCAGTCAACCAGATCAGTCAGTCAGCACACCCTTCTACATGATCACTCATCTTCCTCACCTCACATAATGTCTGGGTGGAGGGCAAGTAGCCAGTGACCTCGATATCAGAGTGTGTAGCAGCATAATGCAAGTCTCTGCAAAGCCCCTGTGCAAGTTCACAAGCGTGTAACCACCACTTTGTGATGGCAACGTCAGTGTAATTACAATCCTGTTCTGAATGCGCTGCATCTGGGCTAAGCCGCATGGTTCCGTAGCTCTGTGCTCAACTGAGTAGGTCTAAGTTCAGTTCTTCAATGGCAGGATAGGGGCCTCCCGCTGAAACCAGTCCTGGCACAGTCAGGGTTCAGACCTGTACCGACCTCAGGCTTGGAAGAAGAATTGAAAGGTCAGGGAAGAGTGACAAGTCCACCTGATTGCACACGTGAAAGGCAATCTACAGGAACCATGGCCCAAACCACATGATCATATTTAATACACACTCACCTCTAGGAGGCACAACTCTGAAAAACGTGGAACAACTGTAGTTTTTATGTCACCTCCAACAGTCAGTGAAAGAACATTTTACTTTATTGTAATCTTACTAAAATAATCTTTCATCTACATGATCTGAAAACTTCCATTTCCCAAATTTTCACAAAGTACTCAAGCTGTCCGTTTGATTTTAGCTGTCTGGGCCTTATTCCTTAGAGTGACACACATTGATAGATTGGAATCCATCAGTAATGTTACTGCAACCATAATCTTGGCTTTGATTAATTTATCTTTTGCATGTGTATTCCCATGGATCAGCCCAGTCAAGCTTCAGATGTTCCAGTCTCTGTGGGAGAGGAGGATGTCAGTCCCTATTGGACAACAGTTACATATTTTTAATATTTGGCTAAATGATCTAATCAATGGCTAAGTAATCTCTTTTAATGAAATCCCTGCAGGATTATAATCAGGGTCTTCTATGAAAGAGGAAGCAACAGAACATACACCTTATGGAGATTTGCCAAAATAAAACTCCTTCAAATGATGCAGACTAGGTGAGGTTATTACAGATATGCAAACCACATGGGGGAGGAGATGGGTGGGTATAGCAGTGGCAGTCATGCACTTGAGAGCGTTTGAATACTACCAGACTGTGAAAAAGACTGCTTGTAATTTCATGCTCTGCTGACTAGTGGAAAATTGGTCTATTGACAGTGACTCCCCTAATGTTATTTTCACAATGGGTCCATACTCACTTTTGGACACAAGATTAAAACTGCTGTAATCGATGCTAGTTGTAAAATTACAACACACGTGGTCATTGACGGCCAGTTTTCAACCTGCCTTGCTGTGTGTCCATTTAAAATGATTGATTGACAGGCAGGGAGGACCTCCTCGTGTACAGACATTTCCCGATTGATTAATATAGCCTGACAATGTTCAGATGTTAAATTGCACATTACAGAGCCCAGAATTAAAGAAACGCTTACAGTATATTTAAGATGGAAGACCCACATTCTCATGTTAAAGCCATGCTCTAATTTTCAATATAAATATTTTTTATTAAGATGGCTGTTATAGAGAATCTTATTCTAACAGTTGCCAGACTAAAATAATAGTTCTGTGATATAAAGGCATGAGCCATATACTTGCCTCTGGTATAAATCTGAACACCCTGTGTGCATAATCTTTAGCAAACTCCATCTTTCAGTGCTTGTCTGACTTCAACAACCCTATACGCATCTGAAATAGCAACGCGCGATAAATATTCATTATTTGATAATTAGCTATTTTTTATTTTCTGATCCACTGCCAAAGACTTTATAGTCAAATGCAGATTTGTGAACAGGCCCAACATGCGCCGTGTCCTCGACGGGACGAGAGCAGCCTTTTACGCCGGGTGGGGTACCGCACTTTTTCCACGTCTGGAAGTGAACCGTGAATTCACAGAACCTACGGGACCGTGGGGAACACTGGAGAAGACCAGCAACCCGCGCTGCTCCAAGTGGTCTCCCCAGATCGCCCATAGCGACGGGTCTGGGCCACTGCATCTTGAAGTATAGTGCAGAATCAAAAACGATTAAGGAAAATGTTATTTTAACAGGCTTAGACCTGTTACTACAGCCTAGTGTACTAAAGTGTGAATAAGTTAATCGCCTCTAACAAAATACGCCTCTAACCTTTATATTAGTTTAATGCAAAAATTAGGACAAGCTATAAAGTTTGCGTGCCCTGAATACGGGACGACTTTGCGTGACTTTTCCTCGTCTCTAAAAAATGCATTACATCAAAACGTGCTTGTTTAAGACCTTTGACTGAATTCAGACCAAGAGACGCGTCACGAGAAAGGGGGGGTGTGCTGTTATATAGGAAACATTAGATGGCGGTGTTTCTCTGTTATAAAGCTGCGTACATTTCCAGTATTTGGCCGATGCCCTTATATAGAGCGACTTAGATTCTACAAAGCATATACACTTATGTGCAAAATAATATTAGTCTAACATCACTAATGTATTTAATTACTGATTTTGGCAGAAAAGATAATACAACATGGGAAAAAATTCATGACTAGGTGTAGCAGAGTAATGGGCAACCAACAGTCATGACATGCACGCTGCTAATTGGGTGTAATTGACTCATTTAATGAAAGGGGTGTGTTCAAATTAATAATAGTGTGGAGTTCAATTAGTGAGGTCATTCATTCTATGACGAAACAGGTGTCAATTATGGCCCTTATTTAAAGAAGGAGGGCAGCAAATGTTGTGCCTGCTGGTTTTAGCTCTTGCTCAGTGAGTAAAATGGGTCATTCCAGACATTGTACCGAAGGAGAAAGAACTTTGATCAAGAAGTTGATTGGAGAGGGGAAAATGTATAAAGAAGTGCAGAAAATAACTGGCTGCTAAAATGATCTCAAATGCTTTAAAATGGCGAACAAAACCCAAGACACGTGGTAGGAAAAGAAATACAACCATCCGCGTAGATCATAGAATAACGAGAATGGCAAAGAAGCATCCAATGATCAGCTCCAGGGAAATCAAAGATCTTCAGTTACCTGTGAATACTGCAACAATCAGAAGACGCCTATGTGAAGCCAAACTATTTGCAAGAAACCCTTGTAAAGTACCATTGCTGAAAAAAAAAGACGTTGAAAAGGTTAGTTTGCCAAAGAACACATTGACTGGCCTAAAGAGAAGTGGCGCAACATTCTACGGACAGATGAGAGCAAGATTGTTGTTATTGGGTCTAAAGGCCACAGACGGTTTGTGAGATGACCCATGAACACTGAATTCAAGCCACAGTACACTGTGAAGACTAAAATATGGAGGTGCAAGCATAATGGTTTGGGGATGTTTCTCATACTTTGGAGTCTGACATATTTATCGCATACCAGGTGCCATGGACCAGTTTGAATATATACAAATACCGGAAGAGGTCATGTTGCCTTATGCTGAAGAAGAAGAAATGCCCTTGATATGGGTGTTTCAGCAGGACAACAACCCCAAACACACCAGCAAGCGAACATCATCCTGGTTCCAGACCAACAAGATTGATGCTATGAAGTGGCCAGCCCAATCCCCAGACCTCAATCTGACTGAGAATTTGTGGAGTGACATCAAAAATGCTGTTTTTGATGCAAAACCCAAGAATGCAGAAGAACTGTGGAATGTAGTCCAGTCATCTTGGGCTGGAATATCTGTTTGCAGGTGTCAGATGTTAGTTGACTCCATGCCACACAGCTCTAAAGCAGTTATCAGAGATAAAGGTTATACAACTAAATATTAGTTCACTGAGCAACAGAAAAGCTAAATCTGTAAATAACGAGTTTATACTGTAAATATTTGAGTTTTGTAAATTAAAATAGATGCTATTTTTTTAGAACAAATTACTTTTTTCTTCATTTTCAGTTTAAAATTTTATATTTCGTTCATGTTTTCATTTGGAATTGAATGTGTGGTGCTTCCAGTGCCTTTGTGTGTATGCAAATAAATGCTGTTATGAGGATTGAGCTTTTTCTTCAGTTGTTTTAAACACACTGCTATTATACATGACTGTATGTATCATAGTCCAGAGAGATAATGTGAGAACAAACAGGTCAGAGCGAAGAATAGTATCAGGCTAAAGCAAATTACTCAACTGCTGTATTCCCTTCGCTGGTTTCCTGTAGCTGCTTGTATCAGACCTAAAACCCTGATGATCATCTATAAAGCCAAGGAAGGGCCAGCCCCACTAACACAGTGATGAGCGGCAAAGTCTGATCCATGCCTTAAGCACATCGAGCTTCAATTACACATCAGCTTGAAACACTATCCTTGCATGCTCATGGAAGATGAGTACCAAGCCACTTTAGCTGCTCCCAGAACTTCCACTGGCTGGTCAAACAGCTGTTTCTCGCCGTCTTCAAGCACAGACTGAAAACTCATCTATTTCTGTAGTATTTAACCAACCACTAATCCCACACTTATCATGTTACCTTGAAATATCCTGAACTGCAGCACATTTTTTCCATCCTGGGTATGATTGCTTATGGTTATTTTGAACCGTGCTTATATATTGTTGGCATGATTTCTTTCTAGGTATCAGCATTGACTCCTGTGTCTAGCAATATCATCTAGTCCAATATCTGGACTGGAATATGGTACTGGGCAGGATGAATTCTCTTAGTAGATGACAAAGCACTTTTGTAAGTCACTCTAGACAGGGCTGTTTTATTTTATTTTATTTTTTTGTACCTGTGGTGTAAGCATAATGAGCATGTCCCAGAGACTGTGTACAGCTTCATTCAATACTGACCAACTGTATCCTTTGACAGCTCACACTGTTTGGTGTAAACATTTATTGGTTTCAAATGTGAAATAAAAAACATCTTCCAGCCTCTCATATTCCACAAACTTTGCAACCAACAAAAAAAGGGAGGAGAAGGGGTTGAGGTATGAAACTTTTTCTTTAACCTATATTTAACAGTTGTGGGGGGTGGGGGGGGTGGATAGGAAAAGTGGTGGCTGGAGTGAAAATAAAAATAATAATTTAAAACAAAAAACAAAACAAAAACAAAAAAACACCCACAAACACAAACACCATCGTCATCTTATAAATAAAGTTAAAACACCAAACCAGTCTGAACCACTATCAGTTTCCGTTTGTGCCTGAACACAGATGACATTCAAGTGAAAAAAATCAATTATGCATTAACAGATGATACCAATCATCACGCCATTTTTTATTTTGTTTTCTGAATGGCATCTGTCGTGTTCTGCGAGAGCGTGAGTGCAGCGAGGGCTGAAGGCACGGAGAGTGGAAGCTGCCCCAGCACGCTCGCTTGGCCCGTGCTGGGGAGCAGCAGACAGGAGGGACGCGCAGACCACTAGGGCGCCTCTTACCGGAGCTGGAGCACAAAGCTTCTGTTTTGCAGTACAAAACTAGGATGGCCAGTCACCATGCTGCCTTTGCAGTAAAGCATCTCAGAGTCTATAGAAAACTGCAAAAAAAAAAATTTCTTTTTTTTTTTTGTTTTGTTTTTTGGTTTCATTAAATAACATTTTGAGGTGGATTACAACGTCCATTTCAAGCTGTTAGAACACCATTCTTTTTCCCCCCCATTCACCAACCCCCCCCCCCTCCTATTTTAACAAACCCAAGTAACAGGCCCTGCAGTATGAAACCCATTCAAGTGGTGCAAAAATAAAATGTAAAAAAAAAAACAAAAAAACAACAACCCAAAAAACCCCCAAAAAAACCTAGTATGTGAGGATGGCAGGAAGTGAGGTTGAGGCAATGGTTGTGTTTGGATGGGGAGTGTGAGGGAGTGTGGCCTCACTGAGAGCTGGCTCTCTCTAGCGTGTGGGCCTCGTCATGTCTCCTGCTGGACTTCAGTCTGAATGCAGTGATGGAGGTGTTCAGTTTGACTAAGGCGCTCTGCGCTTCGTACTTTGAGGGGAACATGGCCAGGATGGTGTAGGTGGAGGCCAGGTCACGGGTCTGAGCCTCCGCTGTCTCTTTATTGGTGGTGTCCAGGCGTTGAGAGGAACGGGTCTCTGGCAGCCATTTTATGAATGCTCCTGCCTTACCCAGCTCCCCCAGCAAAGAGTCCGCCTCTGAACGACTGATCCCAGCGGGAAGGTCCGTCACCTCCAACACACGACTGCTCACTGTGCAGACAGTGAGCAGTCGTGCAGACACAGGTCCACCCACCCACCCACACACGCACACACACACGAACACACGAACACACACACACAGAAACAGAACTTATTAACATCTCTGTACTAATGATTAAGAAATAAATAATAACTTTACACCGAGTTTACATTTATTTTTGTATTAAGCAATTGATTTTGAAAGTATGGACTGAATGTGTTATGTACCAGTATACATACTCAGGAACAGACTGTAAATTTACTTGGAATTATTGAGGTTATTGATTGTTATAAAGAACTTCAGTGTCTGGCAGAAACTGGGAGCATTTAATCCAGAGAGCTGTCTGGATTGGTTTTCCTGTTCTTGTATGATGGTTGGAGCATTCTGGGTGGCTGGGTGTTTCCTTCAGTTCATTCTGGTAGTGGGTGGGCTTTGAATGGCAGCTTACACTGCTGGGTTTGGGAGCACTTCAGTTGTTTTCAGTTTCCTATCATAGTGTTGTACAGTGCTGCGGTAGCTTGTAGTTGTGCTTTGTGCACTGCGGTGAACACAGAAATTAATTTAGATGTCCACACCACCAATAAATCAGAAGCTTATAGAACTTTGCAGTTCAAACATGCTAGTAATAGAGCTCTCAGGTTGGATCCCAGCGAGCATAAACACTGACATACTGATAAATGAGTGAATCTGTCACCAGAAGAGTCTGCCCAGTACTGTGACTGTAGAAGTAAACGTGTGTTGTGTGTAATGGAACTAGATTACCTATCTCTCCTGTATTCATGTCCGTTGACAGCGATTTCTTTGTAGGTCTTCGTCCACGGGCCCCATGCCGCATGCCCAGCGGAGCCTGGAAAAGGGGCAAGAGGAGGGGGATACGGGGGGGGTTACAAGAGGGAGAGAACTCGTGAGTGGTTGTAAACATGTTTATGAAATCTGTGGATCAGAGGTCAGATGGGAGTTGGGGTTGGGAGTGTGTGCGCGCACGTGTTTTTAACCTGGTGGTGATTAACCATGTTGGAGCTGTGCATTAGTGGAGGTCTGATTGGAGGGTTGTACTGAAGAGGCTGTCCTAGCAAAGGATACCTGCCATCACCTGCACACCAAACAAAAAGTCCAGCATGTAGCAGTGATAAAGACACACATGCAGGCACACGCACACAAACCCACACACAGACATGCACGTGCACACACACAATACAAAGTGTTCACCTGGGATGAAGGGTCGAGAAAACTGAGGCATTATGGGAAGTTGGCCAAGGCCAGGATGGATTCCCTTTAGATTAGCCAGATGTGCCGCAGTAGGAGAGTGGGCGGGGGAAGGGGAGGGGCTAGACTGCTGTGGACTTCGCTGGAGGAAGGAAAAGAGGAGGGGCTTGTTGCTGACTGAAACCTTAAAACATGTCTGTCATTAACAGTTGCAGGCTATAGTCTGGATCTGAGAATTTTTTTGAAACTATAGTGAATTTAAATGCACTTTTCACTCCACAAAAGAGCAAAAAACAGCCCTGCCTGTCACTCATCTACACAGCAGCCCAAACCCATAAATAGATGTCCATACTGTCAGGCCACCTGAGCAATGGAGGAGGGGCCAAGATGTCATACCTGCGAAGTGTCTAGGGGGCGGAGCTCAGGTGCTTTGGGCCCGTGGTGCTGCAGCTGGTCAAGGCTGTAGTATTTGTTCTGCTTCCATTGGGCGGGTGATGGTTGCTGGCTGGGTGGCATGCTCAGCTGCATCATCAGCACACTGCCATTAGGGGGTGGCGGAGGCACACCTGGAGAGGACAGAATGGGCACTTGCATGGAAAAGAGGAAAAGGCTAAAATTACAGTTTCATTTATTAGACTATCCCATCTGACACTTCAAAATAACATTCACTTTCAAATAAAAGTTACTGTTTTTCTCATAATAAATCACCAAAAAATCAGGAGTGTAAACCAGTGCAAGACTTGCTAATCATGCCTCTTTTTTACTTCACATTCATTAAAAACCAAGCAGGGTGAACACAGAAAGTAACTGATCAGTGACCAATTAAACTCCGCACCATCATTTAAATGTATTAAAATAGCCTATTAAAAAACAGAAAAGGTGTAGTCTGACAGAATTTAATTAGACACCATTAACCTATAAAAGCCACAAACCATTATACTGAATCAATGGGTAATTAAATGTAATATTTGCAAAGCAAACGCAATGGTGACACATTCATTATTTATTGGCAAGAAAGGAGAGACTTGGTGTCTGAAGTGTGTGAACACACCCACCCACCCACCCGGTCATCTACAAGGACACGACATCACTGCTGCCCAATTAAAGCTATACTTGAACAAAGCCGACGCATGAGTGTGTGTGTGTCTGTGTCTGTCTGTCTGTCTCTCTCTCTCTCTCTCATCACACACAGCAATTAAAGCTGTTTATTAAACAGTGAAAGGTTAAAATAAGAGTAGCCCTTACCCTCATCTCATTAAAAACAGTTTCTTCTTCTATTGTATATAGAGGTCCACTGCCTTATCTGTGTGCACTCGAGTATTTCCACCATCAAACACACACACACTATTCCCATCATAGCATGCTCGAGCTCTGCATTTTATTAATAACATTTATTCAAGAATTTTTGCTGGTAGCTGTGATAAAATTCCTATTAAGTGCTTAAAGGGCTTCCTGCAATGACACTGTAAACAACATTTAATGAAGGGAATAAATATAGTACTTTCATGAAGATAAATAAATCCCACTAAGGAAAAAACTCATTACATATGCATGAGTTATTATAATAAAAACCACAAAACAAATGATGGACAACACTGAAATACATTAAAAATTCAACATTCATTATGAAATGTTTATTTAAACAGAACAACTCTAGTTAACAGATTACATGCATCTAAACTAGTAAAAATATGTAATCCATGAGTGTAGAAGTATTTATTCAAAGTGAAGAAAGTAACTTAAGCCCCTTTCAGACATGCACGGTAACCCTGAACCTTTCCCAATGTTATCCAGAGGAGCTGTAGGTGAGAACGCAAACGTCTGAATCGGTTGTACCAGACATTCCACAGACTTTATCCTGCCAGGTCATGTCCGAGTGAGGCCATGTGGGAATAGAGCAAGTTATTTTGTGAAGGGTGGATGTGTTGATGACATTTTCTATCATGCGGCAAGCACGAAACTGGGAAAAAAAACATCCAAAGAACCACTACAACCACTACACAGAAACTCCTAACTTGGAGAGACAAGGGACCGGAGAGACCAGAGATTGGACAGACTCTTCTTATTGCCTCTATATTGCGCTCCACTCTTTTAAAGATATTGCAAATGCATCCAAACATATCTAGTATTAACGTGGTTTAGTTGAACACAAAACGGTTTACAGAGGAGTCTTGGATGTGCTGTAAACAAACCACTGATTTCCTGCACGTTCTACACGCCAAGCCTTGCCTAAAGCACCCGGAACACTCCCTGGAATGAGAATCCATCTGACACGGAAAACCTCCGACTGTGCGCTACATGCGTGACTTGAGTCTCCGGACACTGTCCGGAGTTCATATGTGAAAACTGCAGAGTGCTGAGCACTAGTACAGCGGGAGGTTTCAGAGTGCAGTGGCTTTACTGTAAGCTTTCTCTGCTGGGTTGCTGGCAGTGACGTGGCTTGGCGGCTGGTGACTGGCTCAAGGCGTGACAGTACCTGAGCACTGCTGGCCAGGGATTGGCTGAGAGCCACAGGGGGAGGCGGACCTGGGGAACGGCATCTGTTCTGAACCCGGAGGGGGGAGAAAGCCCACGGTTGAGCTAAAAAGACACACACACATACGGAAACAGCAAAGAACAGCATGAGAAATTATCATCCGATCCCTTTGGAGATAAAAGAGAACCCGATATGAAAAATACTACAGCACTTTCACACACACACACACACACACACACACACACACACACACACACACTCCAAGTCACAGCCAGAGTTAGACAGTGGATCAGGGAATGATGCAAAAGCTTCAAAATAACCAGTGTGTGTGTGTGCTTGGCTGTGTTCATTTGCCTGTGTGTGTATGTGCACATGCATTACCTAAGAGTGGCATGCTGTCCGGGGGGCAGGACGCTGCAGTAGACCTGCATGCTAGCTGTGGGTACTGGCGTCTGATTGGGCTGTCCCTGCAGGACAATCTGTTGCTGATAAACTGGCTGAGAAACACTCTGGGAACCCTGGGGTACAGACACCTGCGCACGCACACACACACACACCACTTCATAGCATAAACTCTCTTGTAAAAACAACTCGCAGTTGTCAATGACTAAGTGAGCACAGGAAATGACATCACAGACTAACAATGAGGTCTTTACAAAAGAAACTCACTTGATAGGGAGACATGTGTGGGTATTGCAACATAACACCCTGAATCTGATTGGCCATGCCAGTCTGGCCACCGACCAGTGAATGACCCTGAGGCTGCTGAGCTCCCATCATGCCTTGGTAGCTTGGTGGCTGACTGGCCATGACAGCCTGATAACCTGGAAAAGGGTATGCACAAACACACGCACAGAAATCTGTAAACCTTTTAATGTCAATAAGCTGTAAAGAAGGATCAAAACAGAATATAACATTTAAAAACATGTTGCTTCTCAAAATAAAGCAAAGAAGAAAACAAAGCCACCATTTTAAAAGAGACTGATTTATTGATTTCACTTTTCAGTTGAAACGTCCAACAAGCCATTAGAACACACATTCCCTCATCTAGTACAGCCAAATGAAGAACCAGGTCAATGTCCCACCCACACCACCCAGCCCTAGTACGGAGTGAAGGCTCTCTCAGGAAGCCAGCACTGTACAATCTTGTTAGGAAGTGACAGGCTTAATTCAGTAGTGAGTGGAGTTCGTCACCGTGTGTATATAGGAGGTGCACCGTAGGGGGAGGAGCCTGTAGTGTAGTGGGAGGAGTTTGCTTTGGTGCATATAAGAGTGGGCGGTGGTGGGAGGGGCATGTTGCTTTGATACATTTGAGAAGCATGCTGCAGGGGGAGGAGCCTGTGCTGTATTGGGCGAAGTCCTTTGCTGTAGTGTGTGTGAGGGAGGTGCTGCTGTGGGGGTAGGAGCCTTTTTGCTTTGGTGCTTGTAGGAAGCGAGCTAAAGAAAAGCAGCGCCGATTTGTGCACTCCGAAAAACTAGAGAGTGCAAAAGTGAGAGCGAGCCAGGCTGGCTGCCCGGGCTGGGAGGAAGCTTGTGAGCCAAGCCTCCCTCTCCCACTCCTTTTTTCTCTGCAAGCCTCTCTAGTCTTTCATTTTCACTTGCCAGCTCAGTCCGTCTGCCTGTAAGCATGAGTGTATGCATCTCTGCCAAGCAGCTGTGTTTCTCTCAGGGTTTCTGTCGCTCTTTAATTCTTTTTCCAGCTCAAAAACTCAGTGTGTGTGTGTGTGCATGCGTGTGTGTGTGGGGCAGAGTCCAGGTGAGGGTTAGTAAGCGGGGTGCTTAGTGTGGCGGTGGGCAGACAGCTCTTTTCACCAAGCTGTCTCTGACTGAACACTCGCCCAGGCGGCCATTTTCCCATCAGGCCAGCTCCCTTTGAAGCAGCCGGCTGAAATCAATTCAGCAGTAGGCGAGAGAGAGAGAGAGAGAGAGAGAGAGAGAGAGAGGGAGAGAGAGATGGAGGGAGGAGAGAGAGAGAGGGAGAGAGAGATGGAGGGAAAGAGATAGAGAAAGCTGCTATTTTTACTTGCTCTCTCAGGGCAGACATCAAGAGAATAAAAGCCTCTCTATTCAGTGCAATGAGGTGCGCATGTACACACACAGAAATGGAATCAGTGCTGGAGGACCTCACAGCCTGCGTTTTGTACACTTCTGATCACCTCCATTTCCATTGCTATTCAGAGGACTGTCACCATGGCAACTCAGCCCCATCCCACTCACACAGTACCACTCCACCCACCCCACCCCTTCACAGGCTTTAAAACAGTGAACGATCACAGGTCAGGGACAAATGGCCGCAGGGGAGTGAGGGGTAGGAAAAGAGACCGGTTCACTGTGAGAATCATACCGTCTCTCAGACAGTGTCACGGTCCCGCATCCTACCACTCAAAATCACCACACACACACACACACACACACACACACACACACACACACACACACAGAAAGCAGTGTGTATGTGAGGGCAGTGGTTTGTGTACCTGGTTGTTGCAGTGGAAGTGGCTGGCTCTGGTGGGCACTGTAGTGTACTGGTGTAACTGCCCTGTAGTGCTGTCCAGAGTGGGAGAATTGACCAGGAGCACAATAACATGCTGACATCTGCACAACACATCAACCATTCAAAATAAACCACCAGAAACAAAAACATCTGCAATTGGCAACTTTTTGCATGTGTTCTGTGTGTGTGTTGGGGCACGTACCTGCTGCATAGGCTGCTGCATGTAGCCTTGCTGCTGGATGACGGGCTGGTTGGCAGGGGTGTGTGGTTGATAGACATGCCCCGGCACAGGCTGCCCCGGCTGGGGGAGCAAGTACCCAGCAGATGGGGGGTTCTGGAGCACCATGCATGATGGGAAGAGCCCAGGCTGGGGCTCATGGCCCTCCCCTGAGCCCTGCCGGAGCAGACTCATCTGGCTAAACTGACCCCCCAGACTGTCCTGCTGCTGCTGTTGCTGCCACACACACACACACACACACACACACATCCACACACACACACATCCACACACACACTAGAACATTTAGCTTCAGGCATCTGAACTGTGTTAAGTGCACTAGCTAACGGTAGGCATCTGTTGCCATGAGAGCAATTGTGACGTTAACTAGCGATGGCAACACGATGTGTAATCATGCTTCTGTTGCCTGCAGCATCTGATGAGAGCAACAGAGGGCAAAAACTTAAACTGGAAGCTCAGGCATTTAAAGGAGCATTTGGGTGAAAATCAGATTTACATTTATCAGTCAAGACAGGTTTGGAGTAAAATTTTAACAGCTTTCATAAATACATGCCCATAAACTTCTCATGATGTAGGGAAATTTCTCATTTTTCACTAATTCCCATTTTGTTTACATTAATGTACTCACAACGTTAACAGGTTCATATAGAGTTTCATATTTATATCTTGCTGGGATGCATCACAATAAATGATAATACCACATGACTAGTGTATTATAATAATGTAATCCAGACTTTATTAAAAAAAGACAATTTGTAACTGTTTATATCAGCAAGTAGAAGTATATACTGTGTAGGGGTGTAACAGTATGTGTATTCATCCCGAACTGTAAGATGCATGTCGCATGGAGAATATGCAGGAGCCCAAGTGTAAATATTGATGGACCTAAGGCATAAGCAAATTTCCCAAGCATGAGTTCCACCCAAAACCTTAATTAAGCTGTAGGTCATTAGCAAATTAGCAACATGCAATGCTAAGCAAGTTCATTAGCGCAAGTTCATTGGTGTCCGAGTCAGTCATAGTATGGCGAATGCAAAAGACACACAGGAGCTAAAAGGCCCGCCTGTTTCTTTCAAACCAGCAGTGTGGGAACATTTTGTGTTCTGAGTGAAAACCAAGTGCTGGATGAGGACAGTGTGTCAGTAATGTAGGGTGTTGTGTGTGCAGAGTCACACGACCATGCTAACGTATATGCAACAGATGTGCCAAAGATGCACTTATCCACAGCAACTTGCAATTAGAGTCATTTACAAGCAAATGTAGTGTTAGGAGGCTTATTGGTACAGTGCGCATATACTCAGATGGGGGACTGAACCCTAGTCCCCCACAGGAGACACTGCATTGTTACTCACTATACTAGATCAAGCAAACAGCATTTCAGCAGCATTTAGATGTGAATTCAGGCAGACATATTAGCAAAGCAATTGGCATGACATGTTTAAAGCATATATTTATGCTTTAAATGTTGAAATATGTCCTTAGAACAAATTAATTTTTTCATTCTATTTATTTTGTCCTTTAATAACATGAGATGTTTTTCGGTTTTGTAGCTGACTGTGAACCAGTCAGTTTTTTTGTTTTTCCTTTTTTATTAAAAAAATTAATAAATAAATAAATATCAACCCTACATAAACATATGACCACCAATGGGAGAATGCATGTTCACTGTTTACATTTCCCTGCATAACACTACAGGCTGTATCAGCTACAATGGGGGATCTATACCACACTGGGTGAAAAACTGTAAATTGCATTACTATTTGTTCAAAATAAATGAAAAGAAACCTAGCTTTCTGCATCTGGGGTTTTTTGTTGCTTTTTTCCTGCTGTATCAAGCTCCTACCAAACCGTGATGTCCAAACTGTGATGAGTATCATGACTTGTGTATCCTTACACCTCTAGTACTGTGTGCGGTGAAGAAATGCATTAACATCAGTACGTGTTTATAAAAGGAAGTATGTACTGCGTGTGTGGTGGAGAAGTGCTGTGCTTGCTGTGTGCTCACAGCCAGGCTCTTCAATCTGGATTGTTGAACAAAAGAATCTTTGTTCATTCATTCAAGCACGGTAAGGTCCTTCCTACATGGGGAATTGGGGATTTTGGGAATAATTACTCCAATAGCAGTCAGGTCTTAATAAAGGTCTCACAGCCTAATTGATACATTTTAGGATGCAGTATGCCTCCCTGTGAGCTATAAAGTGAATAAAAATGCTGCTGCTATGGGCAGGAAGCGGTTTGAGCAGGTTGAGAGAAGTTTGTGGACATGTAAGGCTATTTTTCCTGCTGACTTCCTGTGTTTGTTAGCTAGCAACATTAGCAGCTTTTGCTCTAAACAGAAGCAAAATTTGGACTCCAAACTTCTCAGCTGATCAACTGCTGGGGTAAGCGAAGACTCATGTAAATTATTTTGTTCCCCCAAACTATTCCTTCAAATGACATTGAAACGAGGTACCAAAATCTGTGTGGCGATTCGGTCAAGTAGATACCGATCATATAGGCATCATATTGGTACTGGATTTCAGTACCCAACCCTAAATGGGTCCAGCTTCCATAAACAGGGATGACAAAAAACAAAACAAAACAAACAAAAAAAAACAGGTCAGCAAGACAGACTGTAGAAGTAACAGACTGAGGCTGTAGATGTGTGCCAACCACAGTGTGACAGACTGCAGGTGTGTCAGCTACAGTGCATCTGAGACTGCATATGCTAGCCACAGTGTGACTGACACTAGAGACTACAGCCTCTACAATGCTGTCCCAACCACGAGCATCTACTGATACTCTGATAAGCTACAAGGACTGACAGAAAGGGTGTCCTGTTAGTTAGAAACAGGTCAAAGTATATGTTATGGAGGACAGACAGAAAGAGAGAGAGAGAACTGAACTGACTCCATTCCGTCATTAACCCCTTGACAAGAAACCAAAGCTGAACACCATGTACTGTGGTGTGTGACTGGCCTCAGGCAGAGCTGTGAATCCTCAGGGTTAGTGTTAACAGAGTGAGGCTCTCAGTGGACACAATGTCTGGTACAGCAGAACTCAAACCAGCCTAGACAAGGCAGACTGGAAGTTTAAATCCCAGTCACTTCAACTGGTCAAAAGATACAGACTGGAGTACAGGAAATCAGTTCAGCTAGAATCACACAGACCCACAGAGACTGAAACCAACAGGTGAAAGAGCAAGACAAAGAGAATACAATGACAGGAATGAAAGAGAGAGCGAGCGAGCGCGTGTGCAGGTACCACAGTGTAGTGTTGGTTTAGGGGAACAGGCAGGAGCGGAGGAGGGTAAGAAATTGCTGAGTACTGCACAGATTGACCACAATGCTGCAGGAGAGAGAGAGAGAGAGAGAGAGAGAGAGAGGGGGGAAAGAAAGGGGTGGAGCAAAGGACAGAGGAGAAAAATGCTTCAATCACAGGAAACTGGACAAAGAGGAATATAACGGAAAGAGTCATTCCGGGAGAATGGTGCACTGATGGAGTGAGAGAATGTGGCAGAACAGAAGTGGACATGACCCCATTATGAGCTAGAAATTGACAGCAGTTACTCAGATATTTACCACCCACAATATTCAAGCTTGGCTTATTATGGGATATGCAGTCACTAGAATGGAGGGCATGTGATACATTTAAGAACTCAAAAAAAATATATATATAATTTGCTCATATAAATTATACATTCATGATAAATGTTAAAACTGAATTATATATAAACTAAAGTGTGGAGGTGTGGTGTGGCCCTCCTGCAAAAGATGGGAATAAAAAAGTGGTTGCCCACTCCTCTTTAGGGGCGACTTTAACGTTTGAAAAAGAGCTGGTACCGAAGTGCTTACTACTGCCAAACCACACCGTCGACAGCCTGAAGTGAGGTAGAAGCTGTCTGAGTGTCTGGGGAGCAACCTAAATCTGGAGTGATGGCAGGTTCACCATGCGAATGCTGTAATGAGGACTTATTACAGGAGAAATGGCCGCTCAGCTATCCGGAGAGCTGAGTCAGGCAGAACAGTTAATATGGTCGCCGAGGACTCCATCTGTAATGTCACAGAGGACAGAAACAGCTCTACTGAAGACTGCGGCTCAGGCACAAACACACCACCCAGAAACAGCTCTACTGAAGACTGCGGCTCAGACACAAAAGCACACCACCCAGAAACAGCTCTACTGAAGACTGCGGCTCAGACAATAAAGCACACCACCCAGAAACAGCTCTACTGAAGACTACGGCTCAGACACAAACACACCACCCAGAAACAGCTCTACTGAAGACTGCGGCTCAGACACAAAAACACACCACCCAGAAACAGCTCTACTGAAGACTGCGGCTCAGACACAAAAACACACCACCCAGTCAACCACATTCCAACACTAGGCCCTCCGAAATGACTTTGGGGAAGGGGAACTCGATCCATAATTTATCACATTCACTAAACAGAATGTTAAACGTCTTTTAATATGCAAACGTACTGAGTGGATATTAGGATCCATTATTCATTTTTAAGGTACATTTATCAGTTAGCTATCTAACAGAGTACGTGGATTTTTGAGCTATTAAAAGCCATTAAAGTAGGTAATAGTGGATGAATGGTTAATCCTTTAATGGAAAAATATAATTTTAAGAAAAGTATTGTGAAAGACTGACCTTAAATAAATAAATAAATACATACATACATACATACATACATAAGATCTGCAACTTTTACAAAAACATTTTTACCAGTTCTAGTACATTATGATTATATTATGAGATCAGTCCACTGCTTTAAGACATTAATAAGACAGTGTGATGATTTAAGTATGCTCTACTAACCTGTGTCAGAATATGATTGGCTGGCTGGTGCTGTGGGGGAGGTGGAGGAGGCGGAGGTAAGGGATGTTGGCCCCTCCCCTGCTGTGATGTCATGTTGGGGTTATAGACCACAGCACTGCCATCTGGATTTACAAACGGCTGACCTGCCAAAATGCAAGGAATGTATTGTCATTAAATCAGCATCACCCCTCACAGATAAGGCCAATCATCGAATTATGAAACTGACTAGACCAGCCACACTGAGCAGTCTGTGGTATCGGCGCTCGTGTATAAGCAACATACAATAAATGTAAGTATTGTTAGTGGAGAGTGGTTAATTAATAAAGATCAAGAAGAGAAAGGAAGGCATTCGGAAGGCTGACGTGCTTCCACAAGTTGTGGAGGCCCCATCCAGGCCCTCTTCCCCTGCAGGCAGGTGTGAACAGGCGACACGCACCTGTGTGAGCGTTGAGCAGCACGCTGCCAGGTGGGATGGCAGCGCCCTCCAGAGGAAGGAGGTAGTAGCTTGCATTAGTGCTAGCGTTGGAGCTCTGAGGGCCCGGGCCGCTGGCACCAGGCCTGACGGGCCCACCCAGAGGGGGTCCCGCCTGGGTAGGAGCGGGACCGCGGGAGGCCTGGGCAGCCCCTGGGATGGGTAACGACAAGGCGGGGCGAGAGAACGAGCCGGTGGATGAACCTACGCTACTAGAAGAGTCAGAACCTGCGACAGGAAGTAATGGAAAGAAAAACAGCGAAACCATTTTTTTGGGGGGGGAGAGGGTGTGTTTAAAAGATGAGCAGTAGTCAGGGCTGCACATGCATGATGAGGGGATGAGGGGATGAGGAAAACTGGGGATGATGGCAAAGGAAAGTGAGTTACGAGGAACCGAAAACGCGCCGTGATTCCCGAGTTCTAGCTGGGCTCCATGCATCTTTGATGTATTACACAGTCCATTCTTTTAGAGCTGCATAGCACCCCTGTCCTCGCACAGTTCATGGTTAAAACTACCGATACATGTAACTTTGAAGTTGTGACAAGTACGGATCGTACGCAACTTCAACTGCAGGAATTCGGGGTGCTCGGGGAGTGTTTCAGTAAGGTGACAGCACAAAGACCACAATTTCTAATACCACAAAGAACGCTGGCTAACCGCTGGGCTCTGAATCACCTATTACTGTGACTCATGCCTTTATAGAGAGGCCATGGCTAATAGCAGCAAGCTTTCTCCTTTATTACAGCGAATAAGAACAAATGACGTCCTCGTCAGGCACTCCTGAGTACTTTATTACCCACAAGCCAGCGGGACAGAAATGGTGTTCCAAATATGTTTTAGGCAATCTTTAAGCCACTCAACAGCACGAGGAAAACTCAGATCGCACAGCACTGGAATTTTAATATCGAAGGGATTATTAAAGAAATCACTCAAACGCCATTTTATACAACTGCTAGCACTTCCGCAGTTGCTCATCCACAGTCTTTTCAGCTGGTTTAATGTTAGCAGCACACAGAAAGAGCAGGAGCTTACTGAACAAAAGGGTCATTCAGTTATAAATATATATGGGCAGTGCCACTGGTCTGTAAATGCCAGCACATTAATAAGCAATGACTGCAGATGAGAGACAGCTATGAATATGTATGAATATGTATGCCATCGCTCTGCTTTTAGGGGCAAAAAAAATGAACATGGGTGAAGGGCAGGACTGAGAGGATGGTTTAAGGGGGCAACTAGAGCATGTGTGTTAATGTCAGCAATGACTGGAGATCACACACAAACGAACACACGCATGCACACACAAATGCTATCACACAGAAACGCACATTCACACAAAGCACAAGCGTAAGATCAAAGCAGGTTCTGAAAGGTGATCGTGGCAGTAAGAAGCAAAGTCAGTGTTAAGAAAGAAGAAACAAGGGAACAGTCAATTAGAACAGGAACCTCAATCCTAGAACACTACTGAATATTTACTCTCTACTCAGGAACACTGTTCTTCTGTGTCGATGAGAATGTGTGTGGGGGCTCTTACGACGTTCTACCGGTGCTCTTACCACTGCTATAGAAGCTCTGCGTGCGTGTGCGTGTCCATTTTAGACTGTCTGTAGCTCCTGGAGAAGGTGCTTGTGTTTGTATACCTGTTTTAGACAATCAAGAGCAACCCGACAAATTGCCCGCAAGACAATGTCGAGAGGGGTTTGTGTGTGTGTGTGTGTGTAAGACAACCTGCTGCATCTGGCAGAGCTGTGTGAGTGTACCTGTTTTAGACAGTCTGCTGCTGCTGGCAGAGCTGTCTCCCCGTACGAGCAGGCTAATTCCACTGAAGCTGCTGGCCTTGCTGATGGCTGGCTTCACATTGCGGTGAGAGCTGTCCGAGTCCGTGCTGCTCCATGGCCGAGGTTCCCAGCTCCGCGCCTCATTCTCCGAGCTGCTCTGACGACTGTTCCCTGAACAGCCCTCTCGCACCCTGCTACACACACACACACACACAGAGAAAATCAAGGGTCTTAATCATGGGCTCAAACACACACACATACACCACAGTTGTATAAACTGAAAGGAGGCATTAGCTTGTTACCTGAAGAACTGTCTCCTCTGTTGAGTACTGAGACAGCTCAAGTCCTCCTGAATTCTGCAGGAGGGAATTTACAAACAGCACACAATCAAAAGATAGATTCCCAAAGCTAACAGCTGCAGTGTGTGTTTGTGTGTGTGTACTGATGGATGGATGGATGGATGGATGGATGTTTAAATGATATTCACAAAATATTACCTTTTATCGAGCTGGAAGTGATCTTGTCCCTGTGCAAATGAAACACATGAGCAATTTAAATAACACAGCGAGGAGATCAGAGTTAGACTGCTCAAGTAGTCCCAGGGGGCTGGGCTACATTAAAGACCAAATCACTACATTAAAAGACCAAATCCTGCTTTTGTCAAACCAGGTCAGAAATTCACGACTATGATAATTGCACAGGGAGGGCAGGGGCTTTGAGGGAGAGGCAGAGCAAGAGGGCACAGGGCCTTGACATGGAGCTGGAGAGTAGGCCACTGAGGCAGGAGTGAACGGTACTGTGGGGACTCACGTCCTGCGCAAAGATTCGCTCCCTCGCTCGCTGGTACTCTTCCTCTCGCTCTTCAATCGACTTACTCCTCCGGTCATCCTTCAGACGCATCCGCAGCTGCCCAGACAGACGGACACCAACACCCATATTGCCCAGGCCAAGGAACATGGACATTAATGAGAACAGCAACTGTTACCACCAGACAACCAACTCTTGAGTATATTTTATGCTTTCTGTCTCTTTGATTTTATGTCATTTAGTTCGAAACTGCTTATTTAAATAAATACATACATACATAAATAAATAAATAAACAACATTTTGATCTTGATACATATGCTGTAAAAGGACTGGTGGCATACATGTAGAGCTCAGTTTCAGTTATAGTGACTGAGCTATGGGTAAGAGTATGTGGAGAGATAGAACATGGGCCAGTGTGGCTGTAGCACTTACCCGGCTATCCTCCTGGTCCAGGCTGAGGTTGTCCCTCTTCAGGATGTAGCGCTTCTGGAAGTCATCTGATTTGTCATCTTTGATGTGCTCAGAGAACTTTTGATCTGGTCTGCAGAGGGGGAGAGGGTGTTCAAGGTGGGACCATTTCACAGTGAAGCAGGCATCTTCCATGTGAGAGTGGAGTACACTGCTGGACCAGGGCATCTACTCTAACTTGCACTCCTACCAGTAAAATCCTCTTAAACCTTGCCCTAGGCCTGCACCTGCATACCACTGTTAAACCCCAGTTTATGATCCAAATCCATTTCTTTTAAAGACCTGATGTTGGAAAACCAGCCATGTAAACATTTTTCTTAATGCGTTTTTACTTAACCAACAGGTTAGAAATTATGATCTGGTTAACAGCAAACCCAGCTCCACCATGCAGCTGTGATGGGGACTGGTGGCTTTTAAGCCTGCAGCTCTGAGACCGTACTGGCTGCAGGCCGCTGAGCATGTCGGCAGGGTCCTACTCACAGCTCTCCAGCAGTAAATGTCAGCGGCTTCGGTGCATTAGGAGCCCTGGAGCGCCGGAAAGGATCCAGCAGCCGCCTGTGGGGCTGAAAAGGCCATTAGCGGGCACTCACATCCTCGTACTGCTGGTTTTGTTGATGACGACCGCCTTGCCAGTTGGGTCGACGTTGTGGTCCAGGCCGAAATAGGCGGCCACCCTGTGCAGCAGCATCCTGTGGTATGATGTCATCGGGGGGAACTTCCGCTTCTGGGACCTGCAAAGGGAATACGGAGGACTTCGGTTCAAAGCAGCCAGGGCCTAAATTAAAGGAACAGTCCAACATTTTTCCAGCTAACCCTTTTCTACTGCATTAGAAAAGAATGGTCAAACAATTGGATCAGATTGTACATCATGCAGATTACTCCTTTAAATCTATAACTCAGACACTCTTTAATTGTATTAACAATTCCTATCTTATGACAAAGTAACATACAAATCATCATAGATTTCCTTTCAATTGTTTTCCAAAGAGCAGCAGACATTTAGCACAACACAGAAGAGTTGCCTTGCTGTTAGGAAGTGAACATGACTGATAACGGGAACCATGAGGACACTCTCCCCCAGACTTACTCTGTGTTGGTGATGAACTCCAGAATATCCTGCTCCAGTTTGAGCAGCGTCCCTCTGTCCCTGTAATGGCAGCAGCAGTGGGGATTCAGCAGACACACACATACCTTAGTACAATCCAACACACTGTGGCTGGGTCCCAAGAGAAGCATGCCATCCCTAATGACACACACATCTCCAAAGCCCATCAGGCTCAGGTGAAGTGGAAGGCAGGACTCTCTACTGTCCCCAAATGAACATTAATACCTGAATGCAACTCTGTGAGCATGAAAGAAGAGATTTTTTTATTTTAAATGTTCAAAGAAAACCACCACCAGCGTGGGTTTTGGCACTAGCTTTAGAAAACATCATCATGGGTTTTGAGCGTTGTAAGCAACTTCTCAAAGACGAAAAAAAAATGTTTTAAGTTGAATAATGTTTTTTGAGGCATATTACATCTCCCCTCAAAAACAGCAAAAAAGTTGGCCTGGTTGAAGCAGTGTAACTAGAACGGAAAGTTAGGATCAACCTTCATCATTGACTGAAAGAACAACAAAGGTGCACAAAGGCCAAAGGACATGAAAGATATATGAAGATTAAACTAATGAACACAAATCAATAATCACAACAACAAAATGTCAAATAAAGGCGCTTTAGTCATGACAGTATGAAAGCATGACAAACGTACCGGGGGTTATTTTTCAGTGTGTTCACCAGAAACTCATGTAGATCTATGCCTGTGGAGTCTGTGTACTCCTGACTGTGGTCTGAGAGAGCGAGAGAGAGTGCGAGAGAGAGAGAGAGTGCAAGAGCAGGAAGGAGATTTCACATACTGCACACATTCTGCTGTCTCCATCTGGCATGTGAGAACACACCTCATCTGCGAGTACAAGGCACTGTGACTGACACCAGCACACATGAGTACACACAAGCACACACTTCAGCCACTTAAAATTCTTAAAACTGTGCCTTTTGTCTACTCCACTGCTAGAATTTAGTACTATAGCTAAACAGGATCTCTAAAATGCATCACAATCACTGCTGAAGTATATGTACAAACATTTATTCACCCCCCCCAACCCACCTCGTGACAGCGTCTTGCGGGGCAGTTTGTCGGGCCGCTCTGGTTTGTCTGCACTCCTCTCGCTGTGCTCCTCAGATCTGCATGACACTTCCTCCTCCAGCGCCTGGCTGAGCTGCAGGTGGGACTTATCCTGCACACAACACAAGAGAGAAAAATGCTCTGCTAAAACAGGCTCAAGGCAGCACAGCGCGGCCAACAGACTTCTTCAGTTTAAATATTAAAGTGTGATTACACTGGGAAAAAGCATGAAGAGAAAATCTAACGAATGAGATCATCCGACTGCAGGGGAGAGTAACTGCTTCCACAATTCTGCAGACTAATGAACAATGAACTCAAGAACAAGAAAATGAAGAACAGTGTGGAGCATCACTGATGTAAACTGAATTTAAAGTCAAGGCCTGCTTTCAACCTCAAAGCATGGACTTCTTCCAGAAAACCACCAAGTGCTTTTCAAAAGCCTGCCAGGGCAAACATTCATATCAGAGCCACTTTGAATCGAACTGAGATGGTTTGAGAGGATTCTCCAGCCAAACAGCCTAATCAAAAACTTGGCTTAAAAATGTCCAATCTAAAATCATTGGTGAAAATTACTACTGGTTATTTTAGGCAGAGGAAAAGCTAATTTTCCTACTGGAAGTCCTCTTACGAGGACTATCTGCTTATCAGCGTTTTAAGTACCAAGGTGAATGGATGTTCCAAGAAAATATATGAAATTTCGCTCAGTCTGATTTAACTGAGATCTGCAACACCCCACAATTTTTGGGGAGTGGTTTAGAGCATTGTCAAATAAATTACATGCATACAGAAACGAAAGTTATACAGAAGGGGGGAAAGGGCTCTCGCTCACTCTCTGATTTTGCTAAAACTAACCAAACTCAATATGAGAAAACAGCAGCTAGCAGAGTGGAGAGGAAAAGACATAAGAAAAGGGTGGTGAAAGAGTGCAAGAGAAAGAGACAACAGGAGAAACAAATGAGACAGAGGGAGTCTATGAATAAGAGAGTCTTTCTCCCTGAGGAGGAAAGCTCATTCAATCTTTCAAGGACAAACTGATTAAGGACGTTCGTTTGTCCTTCAGCATGTACAAAGACCTGCCACAGTGTACCGTTCTAATTGGAGAGCCTATACACTGCAGCTTCCCTTCTGAAAATATGAAACACTACGTGACGGCAAACAATGTTTCTGCAAAATTAACCAAGTCTCTTGTTCCCTAACAGTGTGTAATGTTAAGCTAATGCTAAATGCATGTCATTTTTAAATCACATTACAGCATGAACTTCTATGACACTATGACTTCTGTAGAGAATGAAGTTTTTGTTTTTAGCAAATGTGAGTATGCTACCCCGAAAATATAAACAATGGATTTTTTTTTAAAGGCCGATTTAAGGACAAAAATATGGCTGTGAGCAATAAGTATGTTTGCAGACTCTGCATCTATTGATACACCACTTTAGAAGAAATCTGCCAGTGTTAAAATCGAAACAGTAAAAATTGTCTTTGGCACCTATAATCAGTCATCATGTCCAATGTTCAGTGTATATACACATTCAGTTCATGTTATCCACTTAATATACAGTAAGCTATCAGCTAAGAAGAGCAATTAGTAGCGCACTTCCCGGAAACTAATGTGATTTTGAATATATTTTTCCGAAGTTAAAGTAATGGTGCATGTTTTTCATGGAATTTCAATAGTGATTAAGTGATGAGTCCCAGAGAATTTGTAATTAATATGGTTATACAAACATACAGACAGACATTTACACTGGAGAAACCAGGAGAAGGCTTGCTGATTGTTCTGTTAAACACCTTTCCAGTGAGAAGGCATTTTAATGCTAAATGGACATGACAAGCATGTTAGCACTGCCAGTTGTTGCTATGGCAGCAAGAAGTTATAAAACAAAGAAAACAATCTACAATCTACACTTTCTGAACTTTAGAACCCCAGTGAATGAATGTTATGATTTAAATAGCTACTCTTTTGAACATAAACTGGTTTCACCTCATAAAACTTCGGAAGCACTTTGCTTGCACAGCTGATGAAGGACCTCTGTCCGAAATGTTCCTCTGGAAATCTCATGAGCATTTCAGTTTTCACTACCTTTATATCACAACATGATGCTCCCTTCCCTGTACTCCAGTTAAGATTCCTCATACTCCAGTCATACTTCCATAGTCCACTCATGCCCCCCATCTTCCACTAGTGTTATAATAGTTCACTAACACTCCTATACTTTACTTCTGATATTGTGTTGGGTTAGGAATGGACAGTGTTACATTTTTTATAATTTGTTATTTTAGTCCAAAACCTTATTCCACATTTTAACTGGGTTGTTCTGATGCATTCTGCATTGAAGGGTCTTTTCTTCAGTAATGGCTTCTGTTTAGCCACCCTCCCATACAGGCCAGTTGTCTGCAAAGCTCGGAATGTTTTATCCCAGTTTTTAAAAATATACTTTCAAGAACAAAGATTTAAACGAGTCTATGAACTTATCTATTTGGACCATTTAAAACACAAAATTACACTAAAGACACTAATTTTCAAAGTGTGCATTAAAACAGTTAAACCTTTTTTTTCCTTATTACAATAAATAACAACCATTAAATAACACAGATTTCAAGTACTCGTACTTCAAGTAAACAACACAAAAAAAGAGCAAACAAACAAAAAAAACCCACAACAACTAGTAGTAAAATGAAAATGCACACAATCTGCTGTGCTTTATTTGCGCAGCAATGCTGTCATTATCTGCTATACATATGGGAATAGCGGTATAAGAAAAACTTGACAGATCATACCATGCATTTAAAAAGTGCAGTGTATTAAATCTCACACTGTCTGCAGTTTTGAACGACTCGTCACCCTTAACTAGACAGAATGTAACCACCTCAGTCACCTCTTTCCATCATTTGCTGCTTTCATCTTAATTTTTTGACTGCTTTAAAGCATCAGTCAACATTAACTACTTATGTTTCAGGACCTCATGAATTAGCGATGGAGTGGGTTTGTACTGATCTGAGTGAAACACTCTTGGCATGTATCTTTTGAATGGTTCCTTTAAGATGGTTGAACAGATTCACCGTATTACCTCCAGAAGCGCCGACTGTTACTCAATAAAGTTTATCTAGAACTTGAATTTGAGAAATACCTGACTATGCATAGCTTAACTACTGCCATACTACTTCTTAGCACCATCTCCTAATATGCCATGTTGCTAGCTTACATTTAATTGTTTTTTTTAAATATGTCATGCATGAATTACCCCCTACGACTGACACATCACATGTTTCTATCAGCACAGTCATTCTGTGGGTTTGTGAATGCAGCACAGAACCACATTATTACTGGCCATCAAAGTTTGTCAAGTGTGGAAATATCAGTAGAACAAATGTCACAACCTTAAAAATCTACTTTTCAGGTGTATTGTAAAGTTTATCTTCAAGTTTGATCACAATATAAAAGCGTCAGATCATCTACCTAAAATGAAAAGTGTGCAGTATTCCGGGGGTTTTCACACCCATATCAACAGCACTGGATACATGCATAATGCACCACTTAACATTATACCTCCAACCAAATCCCTGGAGATAGAAACTGATAATGGGCTAGAGGTTACTTAAAACATTGTGTAAAAGGCAACAGATGGGATACAGTGCCTTGCATAAGATCCCTTGAATTTTTTCCACATTTTTTCATGAAACACCGTGGAACTGAAAATAACTTAATTGGAATTGTGTCATGAATGGATACAAAATTGTGTACATAATATTTAATTGTGAGAAAAATCGATATCATTTGCAAAAACAAAATTGTGATTATTGACCACATTGCACACCTAAATTAGTCCTGGTACAACCAAACTGCCATCAGAAATGAATTATATGAAGAGCCCACATGTCTGCAAATTAAAGTGTCAATCTCAATAAATACATCTTGTCCTGGAAGATACCAGAGTTTGAGAGCATACCTACACAAACATTAAGGCCAAGGCACTACAAATCAGAGAAAAAAAATTAAAAATGTGTGTGTGTATATATATATATATATATATATATATATAAAAAGTAATGATCAGGGTATGAAAAAAAAAAAATCCCAAAATTTGAACATCCTATGCTGCACCATTAAATCAATTAAGAAAGAAAGAATATCACACAACCACAACACTGAGTAGGCTGCCTATCAAACATCAATGAGTAGTTAAGCAGGGCAATAATTAGAGAAGCAACCAAGAGGCAGAAGGCAACTCAAAGAGCTGGAGTGATCTGCGGCTGAAATGGGAAAAGCAGTCCTACAGTCCTACAGCACTACTTTCTGCACCCTCCACAAAGATGGGAATTAAGGAAGAATGGGTAGGGGAAGGCTTTAAAATAATGTTCGTAGCTTGCCAAAAGGCATGTTGGAACAAACTTCTGAAAAAACTATATTGTACTCTGACAAAAATTGAACTTTTTGGCCTTGACGCAAAGTGCTATACATAATCCAAACACTGCACATCACCCTGAGAAAACCCATCCACACAGAGAAGCATGGTGATGGCGGCATCACACTGTGGGGATGGTTTTCATCTTCAGGGCCTGGGAAATTGGGCAGAGTTGAAAGCAAAATAGATGTATACAAATACAGGGAAATCCTTGAAGAAAACCTGTGCCAGCCTCCAAGAGACCTGGGACTAGGATGAAGGTTCACCTTCCAATAAGACAACAATCCTAAACATACTGCCAACGATACATACTGGTTCAAAAAGAAGACCCTCAAAGCAGTGGCCAAGTCAAAGCTCACACCTCAATCTGATTGACAATGTGTGTCAATCTGAAAATTGTTGATCATCAATGGTCTCTAACCAATAAGAGAGATTGGCAATTCTGCCAGGAACAATGGGCAAAAATGCCAGGATGCAGATGTAAGATTGTAACATATCCTTAAAGACAAGCAGCTGTAACTGCAGCAAAATGTGGGGCAACAAAGTACTGATGTGGGAGGGTGAATACTTACGCAATGTACAGATGTCTTATTTTTGCATAATCAACAATTAGGTTGATTTTGTATCACAACAAAAATATTTTTCAAAATTGAAATGATTGAGAAATAAATAAAATGCATCAGAGAAATGGTAAACAACCCAGTTAAGTTTTCATTTCAAGTTTTAAGACAGCAACATGGGAAAAGATCAAGAGGAGTGAATACTTATGCATGGCACTGTATAGATTCTGGCTGAATACATCTGTATTTTAAAAAGTTGTAGACACTGTCTGTATACATCCATTTTATATAGCTGTAGAGTCTGACTGTATACCTTACTTTAATGGGGTGTTAATAATCATAGGCATAAGCATGGCCACATATTTGATCATGCAATTACAAGTGATGGTTTTGATGCTAATAAACAGGTATCAGACCTAGGGTGCGTCTTGGTGGTGCTGTAAAATCAGTTTCACACAATAGTTCTTCATATTTATATGAATTATTTTTCAGCTATTTCATCTGCGTCCTTGTCTCAACACTGGATGAGCCTGTTGGACTTTGCAATCAAGTTTTACATAACAGCTTTAATGAGTTGCCCCTGAGAACATTCGTACAGTATCTTTCTCTTGCTCATGCCCTTGGTTCAACTCTGAGATTCAGGTTTTAAAGGCTCAGTGCTGCAGGCTTGAAAGTAGAAAGCATCAGCGTAATAATGCTCTAGCATTAAAAAAGCAAGGTCTTTATATTATTCTGTACACACTGTGAAATAATAATCCCAGATATTTATTTTCCACAATTAGCCAATAACTCAATTCTAATGAACCCAGATTAACTTCATCCAATGTTTGTTGTGGTTTTCTTGACTTCTTGACTTGGGCAGAATATAATGATTAATCATAATACCGTTTTATCATCTTCAGTAACTGAAGTGGATACAATTTGTAACTTGCTTTAGCTGTTTTACTGCTTTGTCAGTCTGAAGTGTCCAAAACAGTTTTTAAAAATTCTCTACAGCAGCTAAAGTTTTGGAGAAGATTGTTCCTAACCAGTTCCAGACTTATTTGGAACCTAAGAAGCTATATAACTAAAGATTTTAGTCAGGATATTGTGTATTTAATAGTACTGCTTTTCCTTAAATGCAGCCTTTTATACAGTTTACCATGTCATTCTTTTGAAATGTATGCAGAACTTAGGGACTTCAGATAATAAATTAGATTGGTTTAATTTCATTTTAACTAGATGTAAGGAATGCATACCCTTGAGTAGATATTGTTCACCTTATATTTATTATTATTATTTTTTAAATATAATCTTTCCATTGTGTTGCAGATAATACAATTTAACTTTTGAACAGTGGAATATACAGTTTGCCTGATCTCAGGCAAATAAGTGCCATGACATTCATGGTTGGGTGGCTAACAGCTATTTGCAATTGAATAGCAATAAATCTGAAGGAATTATTGTGAGCACCTCTTGCCAGTTTCAAAAGACTAGAATTAAAAATATGGCCAATGGCCACCTTCTCAGTAGCCTGTGAGAGTAACCTTGAGGATAAAATGGGACACCACTATATTGTTCGATGCCTATATTACCTGTAAAGCAGTCTTTTATAATTTACAAACTATTGCATTACTTCAGTCTTCTCTGACTGACTGTGATGCTGAGAAGTTAATCCATGCATTCTGACCTTGCGGTTAGATTACTGTAATGCTCTCTTGATGGGTCCTCCAAAAAACACAGAGCCTGCAGTACGTCAAAAAAATGTGCTTCCCGTATACTAATCCAGACCAGAACATTCTCATAGTACAGTATTCTCATTTTACAATTTTTAAAACTTTTGATTTATAAAAAGGTTTACACAACAGGCTCTAGTATATAAAGGAACATCTGCTTCTTCAGAGAAACAGTTTCACTGAGGTCTGGATCCTCAAATCAACTGGTAGTTCCATGAACAAAGTTATATTCTATTTGTGACTGTGACTATTTTTTTTGTACATTTTTCATTGTTTTTTTATTTTAATCTTGCCTTAAGTACCTTGAGGAGACACCGTCATGAAATGTGCTATATTTCTAAAATAAGTAAGTAAGTAAATAAATAAATAAATAAAAATAATAATGACAATAATAATAATATAAATAACAGCAGCAGCAGCAGCATTATATTATCTTCATAACTTCCTCAGTATTTTATATGGCTATAATATGTGTATGTTAAAGTCAAATTTATTTATATAGCGCTTGTTGCAATAGTTGTTGTCACAATGCACCTTAACAAATGTCTGGATCCAAGCCCCTAGTGAGCAAGCCAAGGGCAACAGTGGCAAGGAAAAACTCCCTAGAGCACGAGGAAGAAACCTACAGAGGAACCAAGACTAAAAAAAGGGGGGGGGGGAGAAGAGATCCTCCTCTGACGGACAACGGACACCGTCTCTGCATACTTCTGTATTTGATATGACTTTAAAAATAATCTTTTTTGGGGGGGGGGGGGTGTCTTTCAAACTGATTTTTTTCTTATTAAAAAGTCACCATCCTGAGTTGGAGTGCAGCTCTGAGCTGCAGTATAACGTAATAAAGAGGAGAAGTGTGCTCCGAGTGAATGAAGCCACAGAGCTCTGACGTTGCTGACACAGGAAAATTACATTTTATAGAGATGATGGATGCAAGTAATTCTGCACTTGGGACAATCTTACTCCACGAATACATGTGCACACACATCTATTAAACATACAGACACACACACACACACGTGCACATGCAGCACTAGACACATATTAGTTTATTAAAAAGAAGGACATACACTTCAAACACACAAACACACAGCATATTGGTTGTATTAATGCTGAGGAAGTGGGACTCGAGAGCTACAGCTGTGCTGGCAAGAGGCTTTTGACACTGGTGCATTAAATATGGGTTGACTGTGTGTGCACAGTGATTACCATATTCACATGCATTCACGCACGCACAAATACACACACACTTGCATGGACACATGTACAGACCATTTACCTGGTGTCGCTGCAATGGCTCTGTGATAGCGGGCGGAGATGACTCTTCATACACTGCCAAGCTCCGCACTAATTTTACTTTTGCGTTTGACTGGGGGGGGTAACCATCATTATTAACAAATTAAGGCAACTGAAGCGCAAAAGTTCAGCTCGGCCCAAAAAAACCCTCCCAAACTCACAAGACAGCACATTCCTGCCACACACACACAGAGCAGAGAGTGTAGAAGGATTTTCAGAGGTTGGTCAGTTGGAGCAGGTGGAGTCAGTCAGGGAGATACGAGTTGGGTATTTGGGGGTGGGTTTGGGCACCTTGTTACAAGGCTACAGTCCCTGCAGTCACATTGTTAACAGCATATTGTAATCAGCACTGCTGCTCAACATCTGAAAACCTCCATTTCATAAGGCCAATAAGCATTACAAAACAACAACAAATCAACCATTTCAGGACAAAAAAAAACAAACAAAAAAAAACACTGGCACTCCTAACACAAGCATTACGACCAACTGAAACCACCAGTCTCTACACAATCGTCCAAAAAAATGGAAAAAGAACCTGAAAGCTATTAGTAAAAAGGGCAAACTAAAGATTCAAACCAATTACATAAATGCACGATGCATTTTGAACAAATCCCAAGTGCACTGAACATGACAATCAGAACAAATAAACAGGTTCCCACCCAAAAGGCACAGTAACAGCACTCGCCACAGCTGCAGAAACGAGGAAAACCACAGCCACAGAGTGCACAAGAAGCACTTAGAGAGTGTGCTGAAAGTGTGCTAGGGTTAGGGTGAGCTAGATACAGGCATGAAAACTCTAAAGGATGACCAGTTCAGAAAACGCAGCCAGCTGGGAAGGAAAACCATGTATTTCCGTTTTATTACCTAGAAATAAGGGGCAATCTGTATGGACATACTTTTTCCACATTCAAATGCAAAAAATGTGCACCGAAATCTTTTGAGCTACTTCTGCAGACACTCCTAGCATGTTTCTATCCAATTGGTCATATATGACAGCTATCAAATGTGCTGAAAATCTTGATGACCAAACATTAAAGAAGAAAAAAAAGTCTTTAATTAGGTATTTATACGTATAGGAATCATTTCAAATATCTGACAGCTCAATCTACCAGTTCTGAACAAAGCATGTGTCGGTAGCTGTCTTCAAATTTTCCATGCCACCTTCATGGCCTCTTGTTCAAATTTTCATGCCACCATAAATTTCGTTTTACCGTTTAAGGTGGGACTGAAATATTAATAAAAAGCCAACTTCAGCTTAATAAACGACAATACATTTATTTTAAACCATAAAAAACAAATGTTCTGCATTTCAAAATGACATTTTTTCTAATGAGTCAAATGCATGTGCTCTGGTGCATAGTTGTTTTTAGCCATTTTGCAGCTGCTACACAACAACCGCTCCGTGTTTTACAGCTTCACATCTTCTGGAAGTTGTTGCAGATGCTCTCTTACTTCTGATTGGTCCATAGAATTAAAATAAGGACTATAGACTGGTTGACCATGAACTTCTGCTGTGTTGTGTTTAAATGGCAGCAGACCCCCCCCCCCCAAACAAACGAACAAACAAAAAATCCCCACCCTCCTGAAATCCTCAAGTGAATCACCCATTTAATATTCAAAACAAATTTCAAAGTGAATTTCGCCAAAAGGCAATGAGTTTTCATGGATGTAGTTAGCTAGGGTTAGCTAAAGTACAGGAACACTCATTAGCGACGGTTAAGGTTGGGTATGGCTAGGGCTTAGGGTGAGAGGTAGCACACTTCCGGATGGGGTCATTCTATGTCAACTTAACTACACGTCCCAGTTCATGATTTTTATTAAATCATGTAAAAAAGTAGTTTCAAGGAAATTGGAATCATCCTTCTTGGGAAAATATATGGCCAAAATATCTTAAAAAGTGGGGTTTTCACCTTCATCTTAAGCTATATTTAGCAAAATCTCTGGCAACACCAAAATAGCAGCACCAAATAAATTTTAGATGCGACAAAACTATATTATTACAGTGAATCAAAATTTGCTGGCAAGAAAATGAAAACTAATGGATACTAATTTTTGGAAAGTCCATTGGTTTGATTACTGTAAAACATTCTGCAACAAATATTTGTATGAATACATGTTACAAATTTTCTGTAGTTTCTTGGATTATCACTACAAATTGCAACCAAATCCAGAAGAAAAAAAAAAAATCAAGCTTCAAAATTTCAACTAAAAATGTATTTTAGAGTAGAGCTACTGGATTTTGCAAGGTCACATAAATTTGATAGAAGCTTTCACATGATTTTTTTTTTCTAAGTAAACCCATGCCATGAACTGGGAGGCCCAGATAAGATGTCATGGAGTGACCCATAGAAGCATTCCTACAGGTGTTTCTTTTCTAATGCCACTGAAAAGCACTCATGAAGGATATTCACCAAATGTGCAAGGTTCCTTTTTAACACGCAACTGTGCGTTTTCCACCAAGTGCAGTTTTTCTCTGCTGCCCCCCCCCCAAAACAAGCACAGTGCTCATAAAAGGCCTCAGTACTCAGTGCCTCAGTGCCTACCCTGCTACGCCACACCTGAACTGAGGTGTGTCACCACAAGGAAACAGCAAAGGGCAGCTTTTCTCAGTCCAGTCCATGGGGCCCACTATCCGGTCCACAGTTTCACGCAACTCACAGTACACCTGTACCTGGTATCCAGTGTCCTGAATGGTTTGGTTCAGAGGGAGCTAGGGAAGAACAAAAAGGTGGACGGGACCAGTTGGTGGTCCCATGGACTGAGCTGAGAAACACAAAGCATTAGTGTGCTTAGTGCTGTAGTCCTCCAGGACTGGGGACAAAACACTGGTGAACACAAGGTAGAAGTTGTCCTTTCATGATGATCTCTGGTCAGTTAGTTCTCAAGACAGATCCTGATCTGATGAGCACTAAAACTGGCCACAGACCAGCAGGCGAACAGTGACCTCTACCAGCTTGGAGGTGTGGTGCCCTTTGGGGACATGGTCATGCTGATGCAGGCGTGCCGTTTTAGTACGATACCTTGGAACGTCTGATTGGCTGGCTCCCTGAGTGGGACGGCTGTAGGAGAGGAAGCAGCAAGACAGAACAGAGCAGATCACAAACGACGCCATTACACTGTCCCGGAAACGGAGGCCATGTCGGGGCCAGCTGGACCGTGTCTGTGGGTTACTGGGACATGTGGATAAAGAAATATCAGAAGAGAACGCCCAACCCTGCTTCTGAGGCTCCACCCTCTTCCTTGGCCTAACCAAACACCCAATGGACTCTGGTAGCCATACAAGTAAATGATTGGCTATAACTATTCCATGTCAGTGCAGCCCAACACTGCAATTAGATATTAAAAAGCGGGTTTATAGCACTATTTTACGGGTGTTTAGCAATGGGAGAGGGCTCCCCTTACAGATCGTTTGTGTGTGTTGGCACTGTAGTATTACAGTAAGAACGTTTGAAATCTGAATGCATCAGTAAAGCAGCTAATTTGGCAAGAGAGGAAGAGAGAGAGAAAAAGCACAAGAGAGTGAGAGAGGGAGTGAGAAAGTGAGAGTGAGAGAAGAAGTCGGAAACAGAGCGCCTGAGTGCTGCTGGCTCTCTGCCTTTATAACCATGCCAGTGGCAGATGGTGGCAAAGCTCCCCCTCCTCAACCCAACCCACCCCACCCCCCAAACACACACGGAGCTCTGACATCCCCATCCCATGACTTGGAGAGACACACAGACACTCCATGTCTCCATCCCGTCCCGGGGGGGGGGGGTGACAGGAAGCAGATAAGCCTGCAGGAGTTCTTTGAGATTATCCAGTCCCTCTCCTTTAGCTAATCTCCCTGAACCAATCAAGTGGCAGCCTGGTCAGGAACTCTCTCCCATTGGCTCCTTGCACTCCTGTCCCTCATCGGACGCAGAGAACAGGGATTTATCAGCGTTTCATTTGCCATAGTGCTCCCATTCACTAGATATTTTTGGGATCGACTGTTTCTGACCATTGTTCACAGTAATGTGTTTGTGTGTAGGAGTGTCAAGACAGAGAGAGAACTGAGGGTGAATATAATTTACATTTGCTGAACCCAGAAGCCTTGTGACTAGTGCATCAACCATACATGTATTGCAGCCTTTTACAATTTCCTACCATGGCTATACAACATGCACAAGCACAATGTATTAAATAGAATTACATAAAAGCCACTGGGGCATTGGTGATGTTGCATAGCTAAAGACCATGGCATGGATTATTTTAGCCGGATCATCTAAATGGTGCAGTACATGGAGCCAGCTCCAGGACCACCATCTGCAGCCTCCAAGCTTGGAGCTGGTTGTTTACTTCAAAATAAATGAATCAAGATTTCAGATTGGTTAGGGGGCTCATGCTGATATTGCAGGCAATCTACAATATATCGCAAATCACAGCCAGCAAACTAAAAACACTGTGTCCCCGTTTCCTACAGTTCTATAACAGTTCGATTTTGTTTATGGAAATTGCTGATTTGTCTGTGGGTAAAACTGGATATTTCTACAAAAACATGTTCCTTTCTTGCATATTTAAACAATCAAAAAGCCTGCTGCCCTAGACAAGCACAACTAATATCCTGAATTAAGAATTATACAGCCAATTTAATATGAATGACACATTCCTCCATTCTAACATTTCATCACAGGAATTATTTAGTTGTTATTCTTCATTTTGCTTTTAAGGGATGATGTGAATGCATGAGAGACTGAAGGTGCCTCAGGAAATTGAGGTGTGCGAGTGCGATTTCTCCATTAAACGCTCATTAAGTGCAGGTGTTTGGTCTCCTCACCTTTAGCCCCGTTCCCTGAACATTCTAATCTACATTTCCCACATGCACCATGGCAAGCCTCCCTGTACCACTCACACAGTTCTGACACATCAGAGATACTTAAAGAATTTGTTTCTGACACTGAGAAATACACACTTCTAAAATTGCCTTAAAAACCGGTACCCTGTTAATTATGTGAGGATTTTAAGCACTTCTAAAATGTTACTTTTTAATTTGGTGTCTAATGAAGTAATTTTTGTTTTCACGCTCTAAATCTGCACGCGTGTGCACACATACTGAACCTTTCCAAACCTCTCCCCCCAGTTCAGGCAGCACTTACCTGTTGGCTAGTGAGGTGTGAGCAGTTCTGTTCTTTCCCACCCTCATTGTGCAGGGAGCTGGCCGGTGTGGGGGTGCGGTCTGGCTGAGGGTGTGGGGGGCTGGGGGGTTTGGGCAGGTCGTTAGGGTGAAGGCTGTCACTGTCAAAGACTTTCATCACGGCACAACCTGTCTCCTCCAGCACAGCTTCAGACATTCTCATTAGAGCTAATGACTAATGCACACACGCACACACTGCATGCGTGCACGCACACACAGAAAAAAATGAGGAGAGAAAGAAAAGATAAAAACAGGAAGAATAAATAAAAGAAAAAAGATGGAAAAACACATTACATCATTTTCTATGAAATTTAAATGGTCATTTTGGTGTTGAGGCTGGAGTTAGGTTCTTTACCGGCTGTGTGGGGTGGTAACACAGGGGGGCGTAGGACCCTGGGGCGTGCGGGATGCTGAGGCAGGTTCAAGGCTGACAACAGGCTGCGCCAGTCCCATGACCCCATCACCAACGCAGGGGCGGGGTCAGCCAACCACGACCCACACACACACTCCACATGGCCCTCACACACCTGCCACAAACACACAGACAGAGAGAGCAAAGGTCAAAGACAGATCGGGCACCCATTGTTTCTCTGAGGGGCATTCAATAACACCAGTACAAGTGTGTGTGTGTGTGTGTGTGTGTGTGTGTGTGTGTGTGTTTTTACAGTGAATCCTGCCCTCCCCACTGTGAAAACTGTCAAAGTCACAACACTGTACTGCCTGCATGAATATGAATGTACTGATATGGAGATCTGTCATAAGAACAGCCTGCACAGGCACAGAGAGAGACAGAGAGGAAACAGACTTTAATGAAATAACTCTGCTGCATAAGAAAAAAAAACGTTACTGCACCAGAGCAATAAAGAGGGCAAAAATAAAGACAGGCATCAAGAAACAGTGACACTGGCATGGCTGGCAGCAAAAGCTAGAGAGAGAGAAAGAGAGTGCATCAGAAATCTCCAGCTCCCATGCCTGCTGGATTGAGGCCATGCCAAGCTGGCACTGCCAAACTGGCATAGCACCCAAACTTGGCAACCCACATGCCCAGCAACCGCACACCCGGCAAATGCACGCCTGCCGCTCAACCTCAGAGATGAGATCAAGTAAACTCAACCCTGCTGTATAATGCTGTTAACAAAACTATACCACACACACACACACACACACACACACACACACACACACACACACACACACACACACACACACACACACACACACACACACAGCTCCCTTGAAACAGGAAGTGGCAATCAACACTGCAATCTGCATGCAGGCAGCTCAATAAATGTGTGATGTTCTCTCAGACACCTACGCACACACGTTCACACAGGCACGCGCTCACAGGCACACATACGCACGCGCGCACACACGCGAGGCTAATCAGGATGCAGAAGATTAGAATCACGCGCTTGGTGACAGTATCACAGGTGGCGTCCGTGACAGAAGCATGTGCTGCTGCATCATACACACACACAAGCTGTCTGAGCTCACACACTGTCCCTCACTGCACTGTCAAAGTCTGCAACTGGGCACCCGCGCATGTGTTCGTGTGTGTGTGTGTGTGTACCATCCTGCAGCAGCAGTGCTTGCGGAGTCTGGACAAGGGTGTAAAATTCCCCACAGGCAGTCTGCATCCATTAAAGCCTGTCTAAACTGCCCTGTTTTCCTCTCTTCTGCCTCTCTGCCTCCCGCCAACTCCACCCCCTCCATCTTTCCCTCACCCTCCCCTCCTGTCCTCCCTTCCCCGCAGGCTGAGACTGTTCCTATAAACTTAACACACTATATTCTGTAGAATTTTACCACACCCAGAATTAGTCGTTATTATTATTATTATTATGACAATTCTCTGTTTGAACCCAGAAAAAAAAAGATATTTGTCGTGTAATAAATCATTTTGTATATTAGCCCAAGTACAACAAAACATTTCTATCAGTCAAAAAAGTTGAGAACACTTCACTTTTCTTCTATATTCAATATTTAACACAACATTTAAAACTACAACAACCAATCAACAGAAAGATAATCATAATTATAAGTTAAAAAATAAAGTTGCAATCACACGTACATGGCATACATAGCTGGCAAAGAGCTCAGTAGCTAGGCAACCTTCCTAACTGACTGGCTTGTGCAGCTACTGTTCTTACTAGTGAATGGCTAGATAGCTTCTTGCTGCCCATCCAGTAAAAGACAAACATCGCCACCTAGTGTTCCAAATTATTAACCATCCAAAGAACAAGTCTGTGAAGCATTGGGTACCGTATATATGACTGCGTAGAGTATGACCTTTATATTGAAAGCTTAGAATTTCAATGATAACATTGAAGAAATGTTTACTGACTGAATAGCACTGAATTACACTTCAATTTACAGAATTTGCAAGAAAATCCCCATGTTTATTTTAAACTTCTATGTTTCTACATCTTGCAAAGTACAGTATGTATGCATGCATGCATGCGAAGAGATTTTGTAACTGGATTTAACATATGTGAGCGAGGGAACTAGAGACTGCCTCTCTGTCGTTAGTCTTCCACTGTGTGTGAGGGGTCAGAGCTGGTGGCTAGCGCAGTGTGCTAATCTCACGCTGGACTACGTAATCCAGATGACGGGCACTATCTTGTTGCTGAACTCTACCAGACAAGTCGAAGAGAGAGCCACATGGACGGATGTGCAAACACACACACAGCTCCTCAAAATTTAATTCAAGAAGACGACAAGCATCCTCTCGCTATCTCCCTCGTTCCATCTTTTTCTCTCCCCATCTTTCCCCCCCTCCCTTCTGTCTCTTTTTATCCATCCATCTCTCCCCCTTTTCTTTCCCCCATCTGTCTCTTCTTTCCTCCCTCTCTGTCTGTCTTTTTTTTAAATCCACCCATGTCTCTCCCCCCCTTTATCTTTTCTTCCTCCATCCCCCCCCCATCTCTGTCCTTCTTTCTTTCTTTCCTCCCTCCCTGTCTCACACTCCCTCTCCAGCATGCACATGCAGCTCTCTGCTGTGCTCAGTACTTTCCCCACAGGCTGGACTTTTTGATGAGATCCGGTGTGAGAACAAGGCCGACGCTCTGAATCTACATTTCAAAAAAAAAACAAAAAACAAAAAAACCCACCCCTGTTTCTCCCTTTCTCCCAACCCCCCCCCCCCCCCCAGTTAAAGAATGCAAACCCATCACTGCAGCACACGCTCCACGCTCAACCCCCCCCCCCGCACGCGAACACACACACACAGACAGACACAGCATGGTCGCCTTCAGCTTGGGCCACTAGGAGTGCAGAAGCTACATGACTGGTGATTTAAATGCATCACTGCATAAACAATTGCTGTTCAAGCCACAGGAGGGCGCTAATCATATATGGTGCCTTTGTCAGGCAAAAGGCTGTGCGCTGCTTCATAATCACCTCTGCATAATCTCATCTGCAGGATTTATACCAATCAGCATGATCATGAAAGAGACAAATCATGATGCTAGACTGCTACAATACCAAGAACAATCGAAAATAGCAGCAATCAACTTTTGGTCAAAAGGGTTGATAAAATGGCTCCCCCAATGGGTCCCTTTCTGTGCATGTTCAAACAAATTATCATTAGGACTGCACAGTGAACCATTTATATAATTTGTTAATTCAATTCATCAACTTGTTTTCCTGCATGCTGATAGTGTCCCAACTGATAGGACGTTCCCAAGGAGCATTCTGTGGGAATCACAGCATTCATCTGTTTCAGGGAAAACAGACATCTTTTGGAGGGGGTATTCTGGCCAACCTTAAACTATGTCAAGTCAATGTTTCATACAGTGTAAAATATATTGCAGTTGAAATATCTACCGACATAACAGCAATACAGTATTCTGTCCTTGCGATTACAGCCCGAATATTCGCTGAACGTCTGAAATTCACAAGGCAGTTCACCAGCCCCTCATACACCTGCCTGAACCAGCATCCTGCCAGGCTCTAACTCCGCAGGGCTGCAGCTCAGTACCACCTCATCCACCCACCAGGACCAGCGCCCTGCCGGGCTCCAACTCCACAGGACTACTTCCAATTTGTGACTTAACCTGGGAGAACCTAGTGGCGGTCTGCGCAGTAATGACGCCAGCGAACGACCCAGCCCGAAGCCCCAGTGCTAAACTCGGGCATCATTTTAACTTTTATCTGCCCTCCTTCTCTCCCCCCCCCCCCATTTCAGAATGAGACGGCTCTGCCAGCTCAGTTGGCCCACTGACAGTAAGCCTTTTGTGAACACGGCGCTCATGTTAACAAACCAATGATCCCCGGCTCAACGACAGCATAAGAGTATTGCACCAGTAATGGCAGATAATTGCTTAAAATCACCACAGCACTAAATGATTATTCCACTCATTTTCCTACAGCCATGTGATCAGACAGATATGCTCTGAACAATCCGTTTTAACCCCCAATTTAACTTAAGGCAATTTGTTTACAATGTTGATTTTCACAGCAAAGCTTCTTGAGACACTGTCATCTAACAAAATAATTAAAAGGTATGTAAATGCAAAGTCAAACTGCCCGACACATAAGAACGTATTTGTTACTGGAACCGTTACATCAGTTTGGCCGCAAAAGACAGCAAGGCACAAAAAAAAAAAAAAGCACAAATCAGACAGACAAACTTTCCCTCTGGTAAAGAGCCAATTAAAGTGAGTGAGCAAAGGGCAGAGAGTGGAAGATGCCCTGCTCCCACTGGACCCGTTTGTATTGATTATTTCTCGGTTTGCACCGCGTGGGGCTTCTCGCCCATGTTTCCTGCCGTTCCCATCACACTGCTCCACGCATAAAGAGAATGTCTGCAACCACATGCTGCAATTTACATGGCTGGAACACCACAAACACACACACACACACACACACACACACCTACTAATGGTAGCTCTAGGCATAGTTGGCACAATTACGAACCAAGACATGACAGTTTTGAGCCAAGGAATAAGTTGTGTTCCTTTACATTCTGTGTTTTTAAAAAACTCACCCATGCATGAGCATACACACAATCGTTCTGAATTGATGTGTAGTGACTTAATATGAACACTCCGAATTCAGTGCATGTTCTCTGTTTTGCAGGATAAGGACAGTCTTTCCAAACCCTCTTGTACAGATGGTATTATAAGATTCCCATGCTTGGATTCAGCTCCTACAATAAGCGTGTGTTCTCCTACTGTACATAGGCAAAACCCATGAGAAAAACAGAGCTTTTCAAATTTCACATTCAGAACTCAACTCTGATTAAACTCTTTAAACAGCAGTCAAACAGTGTAAATTCATTCCCCATAAGAAACAAACACACTCACACTCACACATGCTTGCGCACACTCACCCACACACACCTGCCTCACAGCGAGCCTCATCCTCTCGGCAGCTTACATCGTTAGTTTCCATAGCGCCGTCAGCCGCCTGGTCCGGAGTGCGTTCAGTGATGCTCACCTCAGCTCCGTCTGGCATACAAGCGCCTGGGTACCTGCCCCAACCCATCGCTACGACAACCAGCCCTGCCTCCCTCTATCTCTCTCCCTCCCTCATACACATACACGCAGAGCCAAATCAACAGCTGGCTTCAGTGAGATCATCCTCCTGTAAGCCAATCACAGAGGCCTGCAGGATGGCTGCAGCATGCAGGAGCTAATGTGGGTCCCTCCCATATTAGCCAATCAACTGGCCCCATGAACCTAAGAGGGAGATGACACGGGTGGAAGGGCTGGGCAGGAATGGGTGCATCTATCTCTCTCTCTCTCTCTCTCTCTCTCTCTCTCTCTCTCTCTCTCTCTCTCTCTCTCTCTCTCTCTCTCTCTCTCTCTCTCTCTCTCTCTCTCTCTCTCTCTCTCTCTCTCTCTCTAACACATTTGGCTAGTCTGGGCAAGTGCGTGTGTTGGACTACAGCTGAGAGAGAGTCTGTCAGTGAGCGAGTGTGCCAGCGGTACTGAGCCACCTCCTCCAGTCCACGAGGCGTGTGCACATGGAGTGCATACTCAGAGCTACAGTCACAGCCACACTCAATGCAGCCAGTGAACAATTTAACACGGACTCTTTAACTGGAGCAGTGTGCTCTCAAAGTTCTCTTATTTCACCCTGTAAACCCTTTAAAATATAATAGGCACTCAGGAGCACAGTGCATACTAGTAAATTACTTTGCCTTTTATCACGGTTTACAATATCACAATATAGTAAAAACTAAAACAAAAAACAGTATGCTTAAGAAGAAACTAATTTTATTGCTTCTTTTTGTACACCACCACTCTTGGCAGAGGCACAGCAGTTTTCGTTAGTTTTCTAAAATCCAGGCTTTTCAGCTACTTGAATGACCATCTCTTTGGCAATAAAGATGGTATGCAATATTAATTTAAAGTTTACATGTGACTAAATGAACTCAAATTACCTGTTGGTGAACAATACTTGCTGGATATTATAACATTTCAGTTTCAAATGCCTACAATGAAACTGTATATGTGTATTGCTTTTAATTCCTTTTTTATGGCCATGCATGAAATCAAGCATACTGAGTATGTAAGACACAAACAGATATTATACTCATCTGTAGACTCCTACACTTAACAGTACTGTTTATCTATATAGTTTTACAGAAATTCTAATGATTCATGCTAATTAATACTGTACCTAAATTACCTAAACAGGACAAAGAACAGTGAGATTAGCTACAGTCCATCTTAATAATGCACAGTGACCTATCAGCATAGCGCACGGTTATAGTCGGCTCTTACCACTTAGTACTAATTAAGCGCTGAATCTTCACAAGCTCAGGTTTTGGAGAAAGATACCCAAAGAACTGACAATTTCAGCCCAGTTCCTCCTCTGGACAACTGTTAGCCAATGCACTTAACTTTCTTGCCATGTCACTGTTATTTACAAAAATACGTAGCTAGCTAGCACACTTCAGACAAACTCAAAAAAGGAAATCCAATTGAACAGAGTAACACTAAAAAAAATTTTTTTTTAAATCAGCTGAGCATAGCAGTGCCATACAGTCCCTTCAGAATGAGTGTACACTAAACAAGTGCAGTGCTGTGATTGTAGAGATACACAGACATGTGAGACAACACAGACAGATGTAGCGATACACACAGACATGTAAGGCGAAACACAGACAGGTGCGCATAACCTGTGCAGCTCCTCCTGCCAGAGTTTTGGCTACAGATATCTGACTCATCCACCATTTCTCCCCCTCCCCCTGCTCCTTTTCTATCCCAACCAGTTTTACAACATTTATCTGCTGCACCATCTCCATACGCCATGTCTCTGCCAGGCGGATCAGCCGCCCTCGGCAGCCACGCCCATGCCTGCCCACTGGGCTGCTGAGGGGCGTGTCTGCCTTCAGCACTCATTCACCCATAGCCTTGTGATGAACGGTGCACAGTAAAGGGAAAAGCAAAACAAATCCAGCATGCAGAGGACTTCTGGACACAATTACTAGTAGCATCTTTGAGCTTACACAGGAAACAAAAGATAAACACCCAGCATTTGGCTATAACACTTTTTTGGAGGGAGTGTTGCTAAAACCAAAAAGAACAACTGAATGGGACATCTTTTAAACACCAAAGCTCAGCTAACGCTGACGACAGCAATAATGAACGCAACAAGCCCTGGTTTTTCTCTGAATAAATAAACTGAAATTTGCATCAAACTGACAACAGCAGACAAAAACCACACAATAAAGAAAAAAAAAAACAAAACTAGAATTAGAAAGACAAGCAACCTACTCCCAGTAAGAGCAGAAGCTCAAAGCCAAAACCTCTACAAACCCTGGTGAGGGCTTCGTCTTTTCCTACTCATCTGCATTAGAAAGCAGACGGAGAAACCCCACTGGATAATTATGGCCCGCAATGCAATTTGCTTTGAGGAGAGCAGTGACAAATGTGTTTATTTACACACACCCTATTGAAGCCAGAAGCTAACCCGCTCCCTCCCTCCCTCCAAAGTGCACAGTATCGGAGTGATGGACCAGGACATGGTAGGCTCTAACAAGCTCCCGGAGGGCTCCGAGGGCAGCACCAGCAAAGAAAGCATCTTCTTCTGGTCGAGGTCTGCCTGAAGCAGCAACTTGTCGAGCGCATGATCTGGGATCAGTGGGGGCAGGGGGATTGGTTAGTGCTACTGAGATCACACCAGCTCGGAGAGCAGCGGAGAGAGAGCGGACGGCCCCAAACCCACTGCAGAGCAGAACCAAACAGAACCGAGGACCGCTCCACTCCTGCCGCCTTGGCACCAGTCGGTTCCCACTGCAGGAGTTTCATGGCCACACACACACACACACACACACACACACACACACACACTCTCTCTCTCTCTCTCTCTCTGGACACGCACGTGCTGTTCTGACATTCACCGAAATCAAATGTTGCCTCCCCGGCCCAAAGAGAGAGCAGTTTAGCACCACTGCACATCCTCAGAACCTGCCATTTCAGCCACAGGACTTAACCCAAACTGCAGTGACCCAAAAACACCCTTCTTCCATTTGAGTCCAGTTTAGCAGCTTGAGATAAGGCCTAGCATAGCAACGGCCAGAGGCCTCTCCTAACCAGCTGGCAGTGAATGTGGGAAATTAGATGCTGTAAATATTCTCTCAGCAACCATTTCCCTTGTCTGGTTGTACATCTTTCTGTGTATGGGCACTTATGGGTAGGTAATATGTGTGGAGTAGATTTGCAAGAAATGCCCAAGTATGAACAGGTTCGTCAGCATTTTTTCCTTTTTACCTTTTTAGGGCTATTTATACAGAGAAATGCCAGCTCAGCCCAAAACATGGGGCCCAATGATAAGGGATCAAAAATCCATCAGCTCAAAATGCATTATTATTCATTCCGTCATTCAGGTTCACCGACCCGTCAGAACACTTGATTTAGCAGGACACATGGGCCCGGGCCTGATCTGCCCCACCGGTGCTGCTAAACGGTTGAGTGACGGAGCTGGAGCATTGGGTAAAGGCGGCGTGCGAGATGGATTAGGTTTAACCCCAGCCGGGCTCGGAGGGGCGCATGGCGCATGGCTCCTCGGTGCAGCCTCACTGATGCCACTAACTTTATCCAGGACACAGAGAGGGCAGCATGGGGAAGCCTGGCAATGCGCACATGCTAACATGGTGAAAACAATCACAAAATCATGACAAGGTCAGGTCCTTGCCTAGACAATTTTGCATGTCAGCTACTGCTGAGGAGAGTGATTCTTTTTTTGTAGAGCTTGTTTGTAGTGACAGCACAGCCTTTGATGCTCAGTTGTGATTTAAATATTTATATCCACACAAAGTGGCCCAAAACAGATACTTATCCTGACAATGACATACAGGCAGGCCCAAAAGGCTAATCTAAGTAATCTAATCTGGTTTCCACATTCTGTAGCACCTGGGAACAGAGAAACTGTAATTGAACTTGGAAGCCAACCAGTGATAAGATGTGACCTGTGGCTTGCTGTCGCAGCATGCTATGAGCAGCTGGACCTGGTCCACTCGAGTCCACTGAGCTCAGACAGCACTTCAGAACTCCTCACCTGAAGGCTCTGCAAAAGCACTTCAGATCCAACCCAGTCCCAAATGACTTTATGTCCTGCACAGATGTCAAAAGTCCATGTTTCACAAAGCAAAATACAAGCCTGGTTCCATTTACATTTTATTTAAACCTCGGCCATAACAAAAGAAAGTCTTTCGGTATTTTAATCATATTGCAGTCAGCCCATACTTTTCTTTTGCTGCAATAGCCTGACTTTATACCAATTGAACAGATTATGAAAAATGAATAAAAACTGAACTGACTCAGTCTTTCACTCAGTCAAATCACCTGACCTTTAAATGTTTGAGAGCAAGCTGAACTGCCACCTAAAAACAAATGAGTTTTAATAAAGAAGGCATGCTTACACTGGGGCAAGAGTTTATTCTCTAAAATACTGTAGTTCAGCTTTGCATCTAGAACAGTTGCTTCAGTCATCTTATTGGACCAAACACAGCAGGATATTTATAGCAGGCTATGTAGTGAATTTATCAAGATATTTATCTATACTAAACAGTAGAGCAAAAGTTCAGAGAGTTCAACCAGGGTGATTTATTTGACATCACATATGTAGTTCAGAATTGTGGACATGCAACACACATCCAGGCACTATGACCGATTGCAGCTTTCTCTAAGAACTTCATGGGTGACAGAAGGGTGAAGTTTTCAGAATACTGTCGAAGAAGTAACAAAAGTGTGGAATGTGGGTGTGATGGGTAGTCAACCTATTGCTCATGCGTATTTAATTCTTAAGTAACTTGAATGGTTCTGAAAAGACTTGGTTGTATATGAAACTAGACCAAAGAGCCAGAATGACCTTCTTCAAAAACGTTTCGAAATCCTCAAATACTTGCCAACCCGAGTTGAATGCTATAGACAGCATGTCAAGAGAGTCGTTTGGGACCAAATATAGTCTGTTATTCCAGGTGATTACAAGTGAGATAAGTACAGTTTTAAATAGACAAGAGTAAAACACTGCAGTATAAAGTGAACAAAACTGCATAATAGCCGGTTAGGTTGAATGGTACAAGCTGAATGGTAGCAGATATTTAAAAAAAAAATTTAATTGTGTAACAGTAATGTTAGATGGCTAAATATTAAATTCGCTGGAAATAAACTTAATTAGAACACAGGGATTTATCAAGTCTCACAGTTGAGCAAAGAGCTCAACGGAAAGATGATCAAGTTTTTTTAGAGTAATGTCCTAGAACTGAAACTCTGCCGATGTGACTGAAAAAGCAGGGCCTCTCGTTTACAGCATTAGCCAGCAAACGTCAAGAGCCGCCGTCTGCAAGTCAGTTCCCGCTGGGATTTACAGAGCAGGTAGGTAGGAAGCCAGCAAGCTAGTTAACTAGCTAAAACGTTTAGCTTGCCATCCTTGCTCGCCAACCTAGCTCCCGAGGTAAGCTCAACAGGCCTCGTCTAGCTAGCTACCTAACCACTTTCTCCCCCCCCAACACGCGAGCTATCGCTGTGTTTACCAATGGGAAGAATGAACGTCCACAAGCTGTTGCGTTAGCCAGGACGGCTAGCTAGCGAGCTAACCGGTGTTAATGTCTCCTGCCATGGGACACCCCTACTGATCTGCTAACGTTAAATGATAGCTGGCCAATTCAGGTCTCTACTGACTTAAGTCGCTAAGACTATTCCAATTCCTCCTTTATAAATATGTGCTTTATGAATACCAGTACAGTCTGACATTACTTTAAAATTGGGTTTTCGCTTAAGAAAACAGCGCCAGCTAACAGCTCGAGCCTAGTTAGCTAGGCTAGCTAATCTAGTTACCTCAACAAGCTAAGCGGTGTCGTTACAGTTAAGACTGTCAGTCATAGTAACAACCTTCAGCCCAATTAATATCAACAGCTATATTAAGAACATAAATAAATATAAACTTACCGGTATTGATAAAAGAATTTGAATAAACGTCGCAGATGTCTGTCCGGCTAGCGCGCTAACTGAACTAGTCAGTCAGTCATCAACACGGGGGATAGCAAGACAAGGCCAGAAAGGAGAGCAGGAAACTGAGTGACGGACAACGACCATAGCCAATCACAGGTCTTCAAAAGTGAACAACAACCATGGCCAATCATAAGTCTTAAAAGTGAACAACAACAACCATGGCCAATCACAGGCCTTAAAAGTGAAACTCCCGCCTCCGTCAGTACGTTAGAGTTTTACGATTTTTAACTGGTGTTCAACTTGATGATTTGACAGTGGAGGTTCTTATTCACTAAATGAGTTTAAATTGCTATGTATAAAGTTTGAATGTAATGTAAAGTTAATAAAGGTAATATGTAATCCAAGTAATTGCAAAACATAGTTAATATCAGTCAGAAATATTCATTCACAAGTGAAAAGAGAAATGTAATCACCTAAAATTATTCCAGTCTTAACAAATATGTTATTGGGCGGGGTAGTTAAAAGCTAGTGTGAGTTTCTATAAACCATTCTCATTATTAATGAAACCTTATTCATATTGCCTCGGTTGCTGCAGCAATATCAGGTATCATATTACTGTAACCTATCTAATGGAACGTTTACACGTCAAATTATACAAGTGTCGCGCGAAAATGACGTAGGGTTTTTCATGGAATACCGCGAAACGCCAAACTGCTCATGACACGAGGTTTGAAGATGTAAACAGCGAGTGTAGACACCTACTTACCTTAGACTGGCAGCTGGCGTTTGAGAAGAAGATTTAGACGGGCATTTCAGGGTGTTACTTCGCAATACGTTATCTGTTTGTGTACAGCACGTAGGAGTGCTCCTAAACGGTCAAAACCCCTCACAGTACCAGATTTGCTAGTTAGTTAACCTAAACTAGCTAACCTGGCGCTTACGTTATTGTGGCTTTAACGTTCGTGACTAAGGTCTAACTACGGAATTATAAACTGTTAACAAAAGTTAAAAAGAATGATAAAAACCAAGGGCGAGGCCTCGGAGAAATCTGAGAGCTGTTTCCGAGGTGAAGATGAGGACCTGCTACTTCTACCAGAGAAACTGCAGAAGAGGCTCATGCCATTTCAGCGCCAGGGTGTCAGATTCGCCTTGTCGAGGGATGGGAGGTTAGTGAACGCTGTGCAATTGTACAAATACTATTAATGATGACTTTCAGTAATGACTATAACTTAATGATTTTAATTACAGTATAATTATACGGTTATATCCGTGTCTTAGCTAATGTAATAGCTAATTGCAGACCTCACGCTGTGAGATTGTTTTGCAGTTTAAAACATGTCGTTTTTGAACGTGTTTAGGCATAAGAAAAGGGTTTGTTTAGCTAACACTGAGTGATTAGGAGGGACCGGACGTTGTAATTTATTCCTCCCCCTTGTCGATCTAAGCCCTGGTGGCGGCAGCTCAGAGCCCTCAAAGATACTGTGATGAGGGGCCCGATCGATCCCAGGACACGAGATGCTGTTCACTAAGATACAGGTCAGGCAGTTAATTAGACCTATGCTCACACAGACGGGCCCCGCTGTTTTTTGTTTTTTTTACAACCGATTCCCTGGGGAAACATGTTTCTCTGATAGTGATGAAGAGAAAATAAAGATATTCGACTTCCCCTAGTGAGTGCGGTAACACGTGCTGAAGAATTTTGATGTGCTTACTTTGACTACAGTGCCCTAGGTTTGACCTTAAATACATAAATTTGGTAGTTTGTTTTTTTTTAATATTCTAATGCAGTGGATTGCTGTTTTTGTGTGACTGCAGGGAATTATATTTTAGCAGATTGAAAACCACAAATCAGCTAATATTCATTAAGCACATGTTCAATTAAGCAACACATTGCTTAGACTTTCTCCTTTGTTTTGTATCTCCTGATTAACACAGCTTTATCCTCTGTGCTCATGTGACCAATTTGTTTCATGATTAATTTGACTCTGTGCTTTTTTGTTCCTGTTAATTATCCAGAGACGGATCCATGGCTGAAAATAACTGATCATGTATCCCCAGTGTACGCGTTTAACCTATAGAGCTCTGAGACTGCGCTGTGATATTGGTCTGTCAATCAGGGTCACATAATGAATGATGAATTAGGGTAATCATATTACAGAATTGTTACGGTATCTGCTCTGTTTAGTATTATTGCTAGTGACTCTGTTTATCTGTTGGAATTATGGCTGTTTGCCTCTCAGGTGTCTGTGTCATTTTCAGGAGTTGGATGCATATCACATTAATTTTGAGCGGTTACGACCACTTAGGTGTTGAAGGTTCCCAGCATTAACAGGCTTGGAAATTTAGCTCATTTTCAAATTTTTGCATCATAACATCTGTGCAAACAAATTATCACTCCATTTCAAATGAAATAACTGAAGTCCATTTAAAAGTGTTAATGGCAGTTTTGCAGTTGGTTGATGCTGCTGCATAAGGGCATTAAGATCAATGAGGTGGCTCCCTGTAAGTGGCTCTGCACATATCAAGCATCCCACATGGTTCTGTGCTTTTGGCTAGAAATGACAAAAAAAGATCTAAGAACAACACTTTGCTGAAAAATATATTGCTGATATTGTCTGAATGTGTACTGCTCTTTTACTCAAACTCCACATATCCGATTCCATCTGAATGTATTCAGGATGTTTTCAAAAGAATTCCTTTAACTGTACACAGGCTATGTGTGTTCATTGAGATTTTTGGCATTTTCCTGCATCTGTTCCATTAGTTCCCATTCCCAATTAGGGCTGTGTACAATATATCAATACAGCAATATACCGTGAATATTCTTGTACTGATATGTAGATCGATATATAGTCACGGCTGTATCGATATTTGTGAATGCACATATTTTTGCAGTATTTAAAGTACAGTATAAAACTTCCAGCAGGTTGCCACCTTTTTTGAGGTGCCCCTCAAAAACACTTTAACTACTGGCTCTAGGAAAAATCAACACATTAGTCTAGGAAAAAAACATGGCAAAGCAGCTGCAGTTAGCCCCTTCAACATTTAAAGCTAGCATTTAGGTAAACATGGGTAGAAAAATGTTAATTTAACTTGCGTTTTAACTGCAAGCGTTTCAACATTTGTCAGTTATAGTAATACTCTGAGTTAAAACCTTTTATGCTAGTGGGAGGTTAGAAGCTGTTGGGCTATATTCAGGAATACTCTCTGCTTTCTTTTGTTTTCTCTACTTTATATTTACTCTCTAGCTCCATTGATTGTGTTATTGGTCTTTATTTGTTATTATTTATTGATGTATTATTGTTGGTTAATAATAATAATAATAATAATAATAATAATAATAGCATTTTGTGTAAAATGTACCTTAATAAAAATTGTATAACACAAAAATTGTGTTAAAAAAAATTGTTAGGATCGTATCATATCGTGCTGTCCATATCATGATACAGATCATATTGTGAAGTTACTTGTAATAATGCCAGCCCTATTCCCAATCTTAGAGAGTCCATAATCTGCTCTTAGCCGGTGTGCCGTGCCACTGTGTTTAAAAGAGTTACTGTGCCTCCATTTGCTAAAACCACCTCACTGAATGATTTTAGACCCATAGTACTTGATGTCAGTGCTATGAAGGCATTTGAATGTTTTATCTTTTCTTAAGTCACATACCAGTTCATTATTGGATTCATTTCAATTCGCTTTTTGAGCCAAATGATTGGTTGACATTGTTATTAATGAAAGCTCTTCATTATACTTTGAGATATTTAGACCTTGATAAAAAGGTATCACCAAGCCCATTCAAAAGTTAGTGAGATCAATTATTAATCTAGCTTTATGTAATTGTTTTGTTATGGCCTTGTTAGGTGGAAAGAAATGGTGCTATATTCAATAATTTAACATCACAATGTCTGTTGCTTACAGGTGTGCCTCAAGGCTGTGTAATGTCTGTTGCTTTATCTCTCTATACTAATAATCTGGAGTCTGATGGTGAAATATGCAGATAATATCACCATAATGGACCTCGTTACAGATGATTATGAGACTAGCTATGAGCAGGTGGCGGATCAGTCAGTAACATGGTATACTGACAATAACCTCCAGCCTAAAGCATCAAAACCAGTGCAGATCGTTGTGGATTAGAGGAAGAATAGAAAGGAAAAACCTCCCTCAAGTTTTTGGACAGTCTTTATCTATTGTGCAAGCTTTCAAAAGTTTGGGAATTTTTGGGAATTTTTATGCTCATGTTAACTAAAACAAAACCTCAACAAAGGCCTTTTTAGAGACAAGACAATTTAAAGCAAGGAAAGTTCTATTGGATCAATTTTAATTACGTTATCAATAGTGTTGTTACGTCATTTATTATAGATTCTCAGCACACTCTTGACCAACCTAAGAAAATAATTACAGTAATAATAGTTATATAGAATAATGACATATTCATCCAGAATACCTTCTTTTCCAGTTTCTCCCTTCTACAGATCTTTAAAAATAAGACAACCCACTTTAAGAACAGCTTTTGTTCTACTGCAGTAAGGTTACTAAACACTTACTGCGTAAACTGAGTTTTGTACATCATTAACGTCTGTCCATAATATGATAATAAGGTTGCTGAACACTTACTGCGTAAACTGAGTATTGTGCATCATTAACGTCTGTCCATAATATGATAATAAGGTTACTGAACACTTACTGCGTAAACTGAGTATTGTGCATCATTAACGTCTGTCCATAATATGATAATAAGGTTACTAAACACTTACTGAGTAAACTGAGTATTGTGCATCATTAACGTCTGTCCATAATATGATAATAAGGTTACTGAACACTTACTGCGTAAACTGAGTATTGTACATCATTAACATCTGTCCATAATATGATAATAAAGTTACTGAACACTTCGGAGTAGTGTATATCATTAACGTCTGTCCGTAATATGTTAATAAGGTTACTAAGCTCTTCTCAGTAGTATATACCATTATATTGTTGTAAAACTGCACCGATGAAATTTCTGTGTCATTTTCCATGAATTTCCGATATCAAATGTTATATATTGTACTTTGGTATAGTGTTTATTGCATGTGTATTGTATGTTTATGTGTTTTGTGCCACAAACAAGTGTGCTACAAAAAGGAGCTGAATGATATCTTGATACAAAATTACCACTGACATGTCGTGTGGCAATAAAAGAATCAATCAGTCCGTCAATCAGTGAGTCAGTGAGGCATCCACACAGGATTAAAGAAATGCTGCAGTCCAAATCCCTGGCAGAGACAAGTTAGCATTGTGATTATGATAGCATTGTGATTATGATAGCATTGTGATTGTTAGCATTGTGATTGTGATAGTATTGTGATTATGATAGCATTGTGATTATGATAGCAACATTGTGATTACGATGACATTATGATTATGATGGTTAGCGTTACGAAAATTTGCATAGTACTTAATGGCATCTAGTAATTTTTATTCAGTACCGGGAACATTTTCATTTTTGTGAGGAGAATTATTCACTCAAGGGCACAAAAATAAAAGTTGTTCACTCACTCTTTTAAACACCTAAACAGAAGTAGCAGAAGTCAAACTCAAATATGCTCTTTTTCCATTAGCTGTTTTGAATGTCGGTAAGTGCTTGTGTGAGTTGAAAGTGTCTGTTTTGACTTGGCTGTTTCTGCGGCTTGTGGTGGTATTAGATTTGTTTCCGTGCTTTTTTTGCAGCAGAATATAACCTCTCACTGTTTTTTTGACATATTGATTCTGCCTCGCACTCTCTCCTTCTCCACAATTCAATAACACGCCCTGCAGCAGACCTGCTCTGCTTATAGAAGTGGCACACACAACCACACACACCACTCTCCCTCTCTCACACACAGAGTACACTGTCTCTCTCTCTCTCTCTCTCTCTCTCTCTCTCTCTCTCTCTCTCTCTCTCTCTCTCTCTCTCTCTCTCTCTCTCACACACACACACACATGCACGCGCACAAACACTCAAAGGGACAAAGTCTCATAGCGAATATGCTGTGAGCAGACAGCACAGAGATGCTGGAAGGGTAGACTATTCTTAGAGTTGTGGGTTTGACTTTCAACAGTGCCTTATACCAGGGTTGATTAACACTGCCAGGGCACTGGTGTGCATCAAATGCTAATGATTCCATCACATTGATGACTGAGTTTAAAGAGATAGGATATAAATCTAGATTTATTTAAAAAAAAAAAAAAAATTTATGTGGAAACATCTTGGGCTGACAGAACCAAGAAACCTTGGCGTTATGTGATCACAGCATGTCACCAGTCACATACCCCAGGATTTCCTGAGTACCGTCAGGTGCCCACAGACACAACACAACGCGCCCTGGAAAATGCATAAGCAAATGGAGAGGTTGTGATTTCAGAATGGCAGTTATGGAGATGATTCTTCATGCTCATGTACGCGCGTACGCGAACTGATTGGATTAATCTCCCCTGCTGATGGCGATGTTTAAGCGCAAAAGCGCACATTGACTAGCGCAGGTGCCGCGGGACCCCAGATTAGCATGCAGCGCGCTGACACATTTACAGGGCTTAATGGGGCCTGAACGGAGGCCGCTGCGTCAACCTGCCATCGCAAGCGCCTGCCACGCTTTGCCGCCTTACAGTGGCAGGAGTGTATCTGCCTCCGTCCCCGGGGCGCCCTGCTGAGCCGATCGATGTCATCGATCAGGACAACGAGGCCACAGAGAGGCCCTCCGGTACGAGCGCGCATAATTGTGCTGTAACCATGGCGCAACTGAACATGAAGGGAAAGATACAGAGGTGTTTAAAGGCACATTCGTAAAGCGAGGCGGAATGAGCGCGACCTCCGCTGCCGCCTGGACACATGATAATGCTGGCGGCGCGGGCCGGGTTGCCAGATCGGGCCTGGTCGTAGATTGAAAAGGAGCTTCAGGGGTGAATCCCATTCGACTCCGCAGCGTGCCCACTATCGCTTCCATCCTGGCAGCCTCCACTGCCTGGCCCAGCAGCACAGGGGCGGAAGCAGAGCGCGTGCGAGGAATATGGATTCTCGGGCAGTGCTGTGAACTCCTTTGCCGTGCAGCACGGTGCGCGGCTGGACCCCTGGGCTGGGCTGATGGGCGGCACCCGGACCCCCTGCTGCTTACAGATAACATTTAAAGCCGAGCAGACGGGGGGAGGTCTCGAGGTACGGCCGTCAGCCGCTGGAAACACCGACTCCCCCCAGAGGCAGAACTACTTCTGGCATGAGCTTGGTTATTTAAAGAAGAGTGATTAATGAGTGTGAAAATGGTGCACACAAACACACACACCTATACACATGTGCATACTTGGACGTGCGCACACACATACACACACACACACACACACACACACACACACACACCTGAGCAAATGCTGCATCAATTAGAAAAATAACTTGCGATATAGAGGTCATTAATCGTGTTCTCCCTTGTAAGGAAGAGAACAAAAGATAGAGTGTGTATCCCTTTATGACACTCATACCACCTTGTTCCCTCGCCCTTCTCCTCAGTGTGTCTGTCTGCATCTGTCTGTCTGCATCTGTCTTTTTCTCTCCTGGGTCTCGCTCCCAATTCCTCTCTCTGTCTCTCTCTCTCGCTCTCATTAGGAGCACGTATCTGAAAGTAGGACTATGGACTGCAGTGTCACAAACGGTAGTAAATCTCCATTTAACCACAGACACGAGGTTCTCTCATTCTTGCCGGTACTTACAAAACCGCTTCATTTGTTTGGAGCAAATCCTCGGCTTAGCCGGGCTCACCGGCACCGTTACGTCTCCCGCCGCGTCTCGGCAGGCGATCGCAGCCACACTCCTGCTTCTCGCAAATGAAGATTAAAGGAAGTGAAGAAATCTGCCTTATGAGCCGTCCGAGTGCATGAACTACGGTGGCATTCGCTCTGACTACGTAAAACCGAACAGCCCCACTGAGGTTTCGGCTGCATTCTCAAGAGTCACAGGAGGGTGTCGCTGATCGCTGGCTGTCACCTGTTCATGAAAGATCAGTTTAGAAAGGCAACCTTCAGGACATGGGCTAATAAAACATCTACAGATGCGATGGAAGCAGCCAGTAATTATCTTTAAATAAAAACACAAACAGTTTTCGGAACAAAAACGAGATTTCAATGAAGAGTTGAAACCAAATTATGTTTAAATGAAACATATCTTATTTGTGCAGCATAGTAGGGAGTGTTTTGTACACACACACACACACACACACACACACACACACACACACAGTAAAGATGACTGCTATCGGTTAGTTAGTGCAGTGTGCTTTGACTGGCTGGAATCTGTCCATTGATTTGTGCTAGTGATCTGGGTTAGTGTAGGATTCCTATTTGTAGGAACGTTTTCAAGGCAGCGCTGAGATTGCCCCCACGTTTTTAGGCCGTGGCTGTTCCGGTTAAATTGGCTCTTGAGTTGAGGTGTGAATGATATTGAGCAAGCCCTGCTTCCACAATAACGGCCAGATCAATAACCTCGCGCTCAGCCTGCCTCCCTGGACATCGATTCCGTGGGAGAAATTAAAAACGTAATTTGCAGGGTAATTATTTGGGGCAGTGCTTTAGGGATGACCATAGATTTTGGATCACCTCTGGAGTCACAATTTGTTGCTCTAATTGATGTTTCAAATTGAACTGGAGTAGTGAAGAATCATTCTTTATTATTTAATTGCACGTCCCTCATTTTTGTCTTACAGGTGCCTGATTGCCGATGAGGTAAGCTATTTTACGTATTTACTATACGGTGTGGGGGTGTGTCTGCATATGAGTGTGTGAGGGAAAGGTATTTGCATTTGTATAATTTTAAAGCTGTAAAATAAATGAAGGGTGTAATGAAAAACCAAAGTTGAGGGGGAAAAAGTTAAAGAAAGTTTAATTGTGTTGTTGATGCTCCACTGTCTCTTCTGATGGTCTCTCATATGAGACTGCTTAGTTTCTCACTGAGCCTTTCTGTTAGTTTGTACCTCAATTGTACTATTTTATAAGATTAGATTTTTGCAGACAGTCATATTGTGCAAACTATTATTTTGAAGTTAAATTGCTATTGTGAGCCAAATAAAAATGTTTAGAAGGTAATAATGTAATAATCAGACATTTTTTAACACAAGGGGAAAAAAATCTCACCTTATCGCGTATGATACTCTGTGTAACCTATCTGATCACATTTGTCAACTTTTCCACTTCCATCCTCTTACATGACATTCTAAAAAACATCTCTCATCTTTGCCCATGAAGATATGCCTGTCTGGTAAAACCAGATTAAGATTAGCACTGGGTTTACTTCATTTAGTTAATGCTGTATTAACACCATGTATTAACACCCCTGTATTAGCACCCTGTATTAAGCCCACTTATTAACACCCTGTATTAACGCTGTGTATTAACACCCCATATTAATGCCATGTATTAACACCCTGTATTAACGCTGTGTAATAACACCCCATATTAACGCCGTGTATTAACACCCTGTATTAACACCCTGTGTTAAGCCCATGTATTAACATCCTATAGTAACGCTTTGTATTAACACCCAGTATTAACACCCTGTATTAATGATGTGTATTAATGCCGTGTATGAACACCCTGTATGAACATCATGTATTAATGCTATGTATTAATGCCGTGTATTAACACCCTGTATTAAGCCCACATATTAACACCCTGTATGAACACCCTGTGTTAAGCCCCTGTATTAACACCCTGTATTAACACACTGTATTAACATCCTGTATTAACGCTGTATATTAACACCCCGTATTAATGCTGTGTATTAACGCCGTGTATTAACACCCTGTGTTAAGCCCACATATTAACACCCTGTATTAATGCTGTGTATTAACGCCGTGTATTAACACCCTGTGTTAACACCCTGTATTAACACCCTGTATTAACACCCTGTGTTAAACCCGTGTATTAACACCCTGTATTAACACCCTGTATTAAGCCTGTGTATTAACATGCTGTGTTAAGCCCGTGTATTATCGCTGTGCATTAACGCCATGTCTGTGTGCTGTGCTGTAGATGGGCCTGGGGAAGACGTTGCAGGCCCTCTCTGTGGCCTACCTGTACAGGCAGGAGTGGCCCCTCCTCATCGTGGTGCCCTCCTCCCTCAAGTACCCCTGGATGGAGGAGCTGGAGCACTGGCTGCCCGAGCTCGGCCCCCAGGACATCAACCTAGTGCAGAGCAAAGCTGACATCGCGTATGCCGCCTTTTGACTTCTCGCTCGTTAAACATTGCAGGTCATCTCATGATTGTAAAGATGAAGGAAGTGAAAAGATAAGGGGATTTGCTTCGGTTATGCAAAACAGATTAATCAGTGGTGCTCGGTCACGGAATTTGTTCTTCCAACAAGGTGAAATTAGACAAGCAGGGTTTTTTTTTTTTGTTTTTTTTTTTCCTTCAAGGAAGGTTTTTCTGTTAGTGAAAGTTTTTTGTATTGTTTCATTTTTGGGGTGGGGGTTGGTTGATTTTAGAAAGATTTAAGAAAGATTCAACATTTTCTATCACTGAATAATGTCTTCAGAATTCTGATACTATTTATACTCTACAAATGTTGTCATTTGAGCTCTGAACGCCCAGGCCGTAGGGACGTGGGCTGGACTGGCAACTCCCAGGCCGTAGGGACGTGGGCTGGACTGGCAACTCCCAGGCCGTAGGGACGTGGGCTGGACTGGGATGAGCTGTGCAGATTGCAGAGGGCCTCAGCTTCATGTCGAATGCCAGTGGTTTACATAAATCGATTATTCACTTGGCTAGCTGCACTGACTTAAAATTTTTAGTTTGTTTGACTTGAAACTTTGTAAGTGGTTTCTATTATGAACATGTTTGCTTGCCAAAACATTTGAACATTTCCTTTGACCAGACTAAGCTGGGGGAAATTTGGAGAAGTTGGCGATTGTTTTCTGTGTTCTCACAGTGGGCTCAGCCAGAGTAAGGTGACTGTGTTGGGCTACGGGCTGCTCACCACAGACGCGCGCCCCCTGGTGGATGCCCTGAACAAGCAGCAGTTTGGTGTCATCATAGTGGACGAGTCACACTACCTGAAGTCCAGAAATGCAGCACGCACCAAGATCCTGGTGCCGGTCATCCAGAAGGCGAAACGCGCTATACTGCTCACGGGGACTCCAGCACTGGGCAGGCCAGAAGAGGTATACGCCACCTAGAGGAGGAGTGCTGTCATGACAAAAGCTGTTGGCATAATCCTATCAGGATCCAAATCACTTTGTTTCACCAAGTATGTTACCCATACCGGTATTTTGTCTTGGGCACACACATGTATGTAACATACTAAGCAGATCTAACACACACACAGACTGTTAACAGGTATTTAACTATGGAAAAGTAAAATAGAAACATCATAAATAGATGGAAGGGCAAAGAATAAGACTTGTAAAAAGCCCTACGGATGTATGAATATCTGTACATGTGCATATCTAGATATCTACATGTGCAGGTCAGAGTAGACATTTTAATACAACTATTATGCAAATTGTTGCAAAAGTTGTGCAGATAAGTAAGTCACAGAGACATTGCTGTAGTACAGTAAGGGAGGTGATTGTTTAGTTTAAGGTTTAAAATTTAAAGAGCAAAGTGTCCACTGCAGTCAATGAGCCCTGTAGCTGTGGAGAAAGGTCTGTTAGCATGTGTGGTTGTGCTGGTTTTGGTGGCGCAGAGTCTGTTACCAGAGGGAAGCGGCTGGAAGAGTTGATTTCCAGGATGAGAGGGTGAGCTGATAGGCTGCCAGCCCCCTTTATCACCCTGCTGTTTAGAGGCATCCTAGGACCCTCTCTGCTGTCCTGGTTATGCTCTGGACTTGGGCTCCTTCAAGTACCAAACCAGGTGCTTCTGGATGATGAGAGGAAGGACTCGGTGACTCCACAGTAGAAGCCACAGAGCCATTAAATGTTGTGGGAGGTGAGGAAAGGGGTAACATCTGAAATCCACCACCTGTCTGTACAGTCCGTACTAGTCCCTCTTAACGGTCCAATACTGAATCCTCAGTGACCCTTTAGACTTAGAACTCTGTGTTCTGAATAGTGCTGTTATTCAGTGATGCCTGTCCACTGTAATAGCAGCCTGCTCACATTAAACACATCTGATTTTAACCATCATTACCAGTCAGCTAAGAGAAACAGCTTTTGGGAACTATTAGACGACACTGCGCAACCCTGACACTGCCATTAGAACATGAGTGTTGCCTTTTGGCAGCCGGTATAATGTCGGCGGTTTCTCCATCGCTGCCCTTGGTCTTTATAAACCCAGACCGCTGGCCTCACTCGGCATATCGGGAGACAGCAGTGGCACTGCAGCGCCGTAAAACAGAGAACGCTGTTTGAAAAGAGGCTGTGACGGTTCATTGCTATCTGTGTTTTTGTTAGACTAACAACAGTGAGGGTTCTTTTTTTTTTAAGATTTGTTAACACATACACGCACAAAATAAATAAATAAAATAAAGAAATAATCCTCTCAGCTTTCCCTATTAACTGGGGACTCTTTGAAATATGCTAAAATACTTCACTGCCTTAAAGAGGGAGTAATTACTTTTTCTAAAATAATTTTGATATCTTTCGAAACACAATACTTAAAGAGAAATTTTAACTGGAGACATAATTTGCAGTATGTTTGTTTCCATAACAAGGCCGTAAAGCAGTAAGCTAATTACGAAGCAGCCTGTTGCTCTGTAGTGTCCCTTTTAATTACAGGACAATTACAACATTTATTTAGATGGAGTTCCAACATGGGCCTTTAATTAAAACAACCTGTACTGTCTGACAGGTAATGTTATGAAATATCTCTTTTGCTCACTGCTAATCCTATGATTGTCAAAGTGCAGCATTAGGGAAGAGTTCCTTTGCAACCAGGAGTGCTTCAGCCCCATATAGAAATCTCCACACATCACATTTCTACCCTGAGACCTTTTTATACATTTATGGCATTTAGCTGATGCCTTCGTCTAAAGTGACTTACAATTATGGATGAATACAGTTTGAGCAAGTGTGGGTGTAGGGTCTTGCTCAACAATGGCAACCTGGCAGCAATGGGATTGGAACTGGCAACCTTCTGATTAATAGTGGAGTACCTTAACCACTGAGCCACCACTGCCCATTTTTAGGCCACCTTTATGTTACCACGGTTACATGCGTAAACTTTGAGATGCTGCACTCCAGTATAGTGGGACATTACCAGTTTGACCTGCTGAACAAGAAACACCAGCCAAGAGATGCTGAGTGCATTTAGGGTCATTTTAGTGTCCTTTCTGTTGAGAGGAACCCCTAGAACTGCCAACCCTGTCTCATTAAAGCGGGAAATATTGACCCGGAGTTACTCTATCAAGTCAGCTGGACGGTGGCCAAATGGTGGCAGGCACACAAAAAAGAACAGCACGGAGAGGCACTCTGAGCAAGGCGGCGCATGAAGTAACCGGATTTCCGGCATGCCAGAGAATCCGCGCCCGCTGTCCGGCGCGAGGACCTCCGCTAGAAGCAGTGCTGACCCAGGCCCTCCCTCCCGCGACACCTACAGTGGTACAGACCTCACGTATCTCTGACAGGTGTACAAACGTCTCACCGAGCATAAAGCGCTGGGTAAACCCTCAAGGTCACCAGCCACAGCTGAGGGAGCATGCACTGATTAACATGCTGATTAATATGCTGATTAATGCCAAGGGCGATTTGCATGTCCCTCCGGCAGGCCCGTAGGTGAGAGGCAAGGGTCCAGCTGCAGCGTGACACTCCGTTCTGAAGCTGTCGCTCCCGGCATGTCTACTGCGTGGTGATGGGTAGAGACTGCACGCCCAGGCCAGAAGCAGGTGGGCTTTGTGCCACTCCAGGGGGAGAGGTGCCGTGCTGGGCCACAGAGGCCTCTCCCTCACACTTGCATGTTAACATGAGAATCGGGGTGTAGAAGTTTACATCCTCTCAGTCATGCGTGGCGAATCACAGGCCTCTGGAAATGGGCACCGAGCACAAATAACTGGGGAGAGCTTTCTGCCCTGCAGCTTTCTGGGGTGCGAGGTTTGACGGCACACGAGCCTAAAACGGGACTGAGGCCTCTGCGCCCCATTGGAATGGCGGGACGTGTGGAGTAGAAGTCGCTCAGCCACGCATGTAAACCTGTCCGGTAAGACCTCCTTTTTGAACTCGCGTGATCTGGCCTTGGCCTGCTGCGCGTCTCCTTCAGCACAGTTTCGCCATCTGCTGCGGATTGGAGGCGAGCCCTGGCCCGAGCGTCTGCAGAGGACGGCCACACGACGTGCTTCTGGACCGCTGCGGGGTAGCTTGGACCGAACCTGGCGCAAGCAGAAGCAGGACAGGGCCCCGTCCAGGGCTTCTCTCCTGCCATGGCCATCTGAAGGATGGTGATTAGGCTGCTCCCTACAGTGGGCTCAATGGAAAAACAGCCCTGGATCTCACAAGGGAAGCTCCATAATAAGAGACGTCAGGTAGGACAGAAGAAACACAGCTGCAGTCATTAAACAGGCAATAGTGGCAAAATTGCCAAGAACGGACTCCGTAACCAACTCCCTCGCCCTCTGTCCCTGGGTCAAGTCAGGCTGTGAAGTGGCTGGAGCACGGAAAATGGGTCTGACTTTTGCCCGGCATTCATGGAAAGGCAGGACCGCGGGTAAACTCGGAACAGTTACTGATTGGCAGCGGTGTCATTAAGCCGGAAGCCCAGCATAGTGGCCGCTATTACAGAAGATCACAGATGGCTTGCGTCGCTACCGGACGATCCTCAGAGTCTGTGCTCCCTGTGACTGATGTCATACACCGCATGACTGAAGCGCTGGTAACAATCAGCATGTCATCTGGAGCATGACGGGTGGCGACGCCATCTTTTTCATCATCATTGCCATCGTCATCGCACTCTTCCTCCCTTTTGAAGGGGATATCTGGAGCTTCAAGCAGCCTCGTGTTTGGCTCCCGAGACTGCGAAACACACTGCGGCAAAGCAGCACCACAAAAAGGGAAAAGATTAAATAGTTGCACTGTCTGCTGTATTGCCATGGTGCAGACACCTGCAGACATGTGCCACACAAAGACATCGATCAAAAGAAGCACAGAAGGGAAAGGTTGCTGAGCTTTCTATGCTCTGTGTACATACTGTTGTCCTGTAGTGTGTGCACACTCTTCTGCCCTGTGTGCACGCTCTTCTCCTCCTCTACGTGCACTTTCTTCTCCTGCCCTACATGCACGCTCTTCTCCTGCTCTGCGTGCACGCTCTTCTCCTGCTCTGCGTGCACGCTCCTCTCCTGCTTAATGCGAACACTCTAAGCAGCAATAGCTCAGAGAGGCTGAGTGAGCAGACATATGGTAGCACCGCATCTTGCTCCAAATCTCCACACTAATGCAAGGCATTAGTTTTATTCCGACAGCTATGGATGACTGTGTTCATTATAGACATTTGTCTCTTTAGATTTGCATTACAACTCATTTACGCAGCTATCCTTAGCCATATGCTCGCTAATCAAGATGGAAGAGTAGCTCAAATGAAAATTAATAAGTAAATATTAAGAGGATGATGGCATTTAATCTTTTAAGTGGCAAATCTAATAAGGAGTGAAGCTAGATAACATTTGCAGTGTAACAAGGTGTTAATCAGGCTACTAGTACTAACATGGCATGCTGCATTGCTATAACCACTTCCTTCTCATGGATATTAAACAAGATAACAAGATAGTGACAATAATTAAGAACAGACTCCTGCTATAGCTAGACCCATAACCAAACAGGAGCAAGATTTGTTTAGAAGCGCACCGTGCGTCCCTGGTGTGAACGCATTGTGAGAAGTACTGCAATCAAGAGATCAGGAATCACCAGACCTCCCTTCAAAAATATGAATGCAAAATATACAATCAAATGATGCTTTCAGCGTGAGATAATCAGCTCCATGCACTGTGCCTTGAGCCCGGCTCCAGCAGCGGTGTGTGGTTAACGTGCACGGATGTACTTCAGCCGCTCCCCTGGTTTCACTGCTTGTTCTTTTGGCCTTGGTATTTCATAGGTGTAGATATTTACTTAACCTTGGGGCTGGGGACAGGCTGACTGCCTCGCTGCAGACAGCGTGTGTTGAAAAGAGGTGATTTTACCGCTGGTGCCCTGGGTTGGAGACAGTAACAATACTGACTGTGTGTGTGTGTGTGTGTGTGTGTGTGTGTGTGTGTGTGTGTGTGTGTGTGTGTGTGTGTGTGTGAGAGACTCTCTCCCACCCACTCTCTCTCTCTTCCTCCCACTTCCCCTCTCACTCTTTTTCTCTCTCACTCTCACACACACTCATCCCCCCCCCCCGCTCTCTCTCACACACGCTTTCTCTCACACTCTCTCTCTCACTCACACACACCCTCTCTCTCACATTTTATTTAGTGGCATAATGCCAAGCTTTGTTGAACACATTTGCTCAGAGAAATGAGCAGTTGGAACCTGGATTCAAATAATTGCTGGTTATTATTCCAAAAAATCATCCTATTGAAGCTGGTCGAGTGTAACACCAGACACTGATGGTCACTTTTCAAAGGAGGCTGTAGTAACCCTTCAGTGCAGAGCGAGAACCTCTGAATGATGGTGAACTGAAACGCCATTTGCATTCTGTGCCCTGCTATTCCGCAGTGCCCTGTATTGGAGTGTGATTTTCAGCCGTGAGAACATTCCCCTACAAGAGCATTAGCACAACACGCGGACACCAGCACACTCCTGAGTGCTGTTCTCCCATGCTGTCTGAAGCCTCCTTCATCAGTCTCCCCTTTTGCTCTCTCTCCCCGCTTCCTCTCTTCAACCCGAGTCACTCTCTCACTATATCTCTCTCCCTCCTTCTGTCTGTCTCTCTGTCTCTGTATCTCCCCTGCACCCTCTCTCTCTCTCTCACTTCTTCTCCTGCACAGGAGCCATTCCGAGGTGCAGGTCTCTTTCTGTAAACCTTTATTTGTTGCCGTGTGGTTTGTGCTAAGGAGCTGTAGTGCCTCCAATGGTCCTGATGGAGGAAATTGTAGTTATGAGTTTGTGCCCCCTCCTCTCCAATTCTGCGGTTTGTTTGCTTTTTGCTGCGTATAATAAGAAAACCTGTAGGCGGCCTCTGTTCTGCCAGAGAAGAAATCTGCTCGTGTTTGATTATGCTCGTTAGCTGTGGTGGAGAGGCTACTGAGAAATTCCGCTCAAAAGCGGAAGCATATTTGCCTCAGAAAAATAGGCTTAAGTAGAAACCGAGAGCACATAATAATTATGTTTTGTTTGGGGAATTTATTTATTGTTTATTTTAAGATTTTTTTCTCCCTTTTTTTGTCAGTGACTGATGCACTTTGTAACATGCTTTAGGGTGGGTGGGTGTTTTACCCTACTTTACAGCATGCTGTTTTTACTTTTATGGGAGACATTTATGGATGTGGACATAAACATTCATTCATAGCATGTGGTGATGGGCTGCTGTTTCAGTGAAGGTACAGAAAATCAGTTATCTGTTCACACTCGTCTCTCTCTCCATCTGTACCTCTCTCTGTCTCTCTCTCCCTCCCTCCCTCTCTCCCTCAGCTCTTCATGCAGATTGATGCGCTGTATCCAAGGCGTTTTGGCACATGGAGTGACTATGCTAAAACATACTGCAATGCTCACTACAAGTAAGCACATCACTATTAATACTCAGTGTAACGAGTGCCGTTTTGTACACCGTGCTGGTACTTAGAGTTCAGTTTAAGTGATGCTGGTTTAGTGTTAATTTATTGCTAATTATTTATTCATTTTTCTAATTAGTTTAGTGTAAATGATATGGGTAATTTTTTGTCTAAATAAATACTCTGATGATTTGGCACCTGGAAAGTCTGCAGTAATGTCAAACTTTACCATATGACATAGAGAACATCAGCAAGCTCCCCTACAAAGTTGAGACGCTTTTGGAAATGGCCACGTGACAACCTCTCACTGTGTGAAATAGAGAAAACTGCGCACACGTAAATCACAGGAAAACGTCTCTAACATGCACAGAAAGATTTGCTTATTCTCATCCAGACGCCCTACCAATCCCACACAGTGTTGTGGCGTGATTGAGGAACACACACACTTTAAGGATTGTAAAGGTCTCATCGTAATGAGTATTTCAGCGTAGCACAGCATAGAGATGAACAGGAAGCTTGTGTGTGTGTGCGTGCGTGCGCGCTCGTAGGTTCTTTGGGAGCAGGCGTCAGTGGGATTGTCGCGGAGCCTCTAATCTGGACGAGCTGCATCAGAGACTGAGTGAGATTATGATCCGTAGGCTCAAAGAAGAGGTCCTCACACAGCTCCCAGCCAAAATCCGCCAGAGAATACCCTTCGACCTGCCCAAAGAAGCAGCCAAGGTAGAGCGCGCCTACCAGCCGGCACAGCACAGAAGAGCCTAACCCTGGGCTTTACTGCGCAAAGGGAGGGCACACACACACCAGCACTGATCCTGGCAAACACCAGCCTCTTCTGATTCACCTGCTGCCGCATGCCCACTACTGTTATGCCACTCAATGTCTTTGTCATGTGCGTGAGTGCGCACATGCACAGAGAGAGAAGCTCACACTCCTGTCGACATATACACACACACACTCTCACAGAGTAATGGATGAACACATATTAATTTCTTCACACACCGATTCATAAACATGCTCCATCATTTTCAGATTCATACATGCATGCTCCAATTCAGCCATTTCTCATACTCTTACCCACACACACACACACACACACACACACACACGTGGGCACACTCACACACACTAACTCCCTAATCAGCCAATCTGAGATGAGACAGAATCAGAGAGGATAAATATAGCACTAATTACCTCTCTGTAACCGCTCCATGGCCGTTGCTAGGCGATGGTATTCGATTAGCACTAATTATCAGTTTATCTCACTTGCCCATGATCACACTTTTTTCTACTCTCTTATGTCTCATTTCAAACTTTGACGAGCTCAGTTAGTTATTCACAGAAGAAAGTATATATGTAATCACATGATTACCCCTGTGTGTGTGTGTGTGTGTGTGTGTGTGTGTGTGTGTGTGTGTGTGTGTGTGTGTGTGTGTGTGTGAGTGTGTCTGAGTGTGTGAGTGTGTCTGAGTGTGTGAGTGTGTCTGAGTGTGTGGGTGTGTCTGAGTGTGTGGGTGTGTCTGAGTGTGTGAGTGTGTCTGAGTGTGTCTGAGTGTGTGAGTGTGTCTGAGAGTGTGAGTGTGAGAGTGAGTGTGTGTGTGTGTGTGTGTGTGTGTGTGTGTGTGTGTGATTCAAGTATTTCACCATTGTTTAATGTCATCCTCATTCTGTCTTTCACATGTATCTCTCCCTCTCTCACACTCAGATGGTCTTTCTGTCTATCCTGCCATGTATTTGTTTGATTTTGTGTGTGTGCATGCGCGCATATCGTGTGCGTGCGTGCATGGGTGGGCATGAGTGAGTGGGAAATGCGTATACAGCAAATTCTGCAGGGTGTGTGTGTGTGTGTGTGTGTGTGTGTGTGTTCGCCTGATAGCAGATAGTACCTCACCCGCTCTGATCCTCATTCATCACTTTCTGTCACAGGTGCACACACCTGCCAGCATATGCATACACACACACGCATATACACACATGCGCACACACATTCATTCACTCATGTTTGGGTATCTACACACACACACACACACATGCACATATGCAAACTCAACATGAGCACGTACAGATACATTACCTTCACACACACACACACACACACACAGACACATTACGTACACCCAAACAGTTGTATAACCAGTCGGCTTAAACCTTGTGTAAGTCTTTTTCGTCAACCCTATTGCTTCGATGAGTTTTGTGTGCGCGCGTGTGTGATTTATTGCACTGTGTGTTTCCATATCCCCCTGCTGCTGTCACTGTGGTGCTATAATTGGGCAGGTCACATGACCCTCAGAAAGTGAGCTGATGTTCGGCAACATCAAGGATCTCTACCCTTCTACCTCTCTCGCTCTCTCTCTCTTTCTCTGTCTCCCCCTCTCGTTCCCTCACGCTTTGTTTTGATCTTTTTCCATCACTCTGCACCATATTTTAACTGTATTCCTTTTTCTTTCGGTCTTTCCGTGTTCCCTCCAGCGAGGGAAAAGTAGGACAGATTTTGCTGTGTCATTAATAGTTTTACCTCATAAGCTTATCTGCTTCTCTCATATTCTCTTTCTCTCCTTCTCCCCCTCCCTCTCTCTCTCTCCCCTCACTCTCTGTCTCGCTCCCTGTCTCTCTTTCAGGAAGCCAGTGCTAGTTTGGAGAAATGGGAGAGCCTGATGCAGTCTCTGAATTCCAGTGGAGAGTGGAAGAGTGAGATCCCTTTCACAGAGGTGATGGGTCTCATCACACAGATGTACAAACAGACTGCAGTAGCCAAGGTACCGTGTGTGTGTAGGTGTGTGTGTAGGTGTGCGTGTAGGTGTGCGTGTAGGTGTGCGTAGGTGTGCGTGTGTGTGTGTGTAGGTGTGTGTGTGTGTAGTTGGGTTGCTCACCATAGTCCCCACTGTACACACAGAGTGTGCGTGCATGCGTGTTCCCTAGTGTAAATGTAGTTATACTGTAAAACATAATCACAGAAAGTGTGTGCACAGAAAATAGTCCAAACTACAGAAATACGCCATAAGGACTCAAATCATATACGTGAGTGTTGCATACAATGTGAAGGGAAAACCTTACAGAATTATAACCCTACACATGAGCACATTAATAATAAATAAAACAAAGGAATAAAATATAAATGAAACAAGGTACCAAACAGAATAAAGGCCAGATAATTTAGAGAAAACTTTTAATGTCAAATTCTATATTAAGATTATAAGAAGACCAATAACATTCACAATGTAAGTTTTTTTGTCAATGTGATCAGCCCTGGGCCATTTCCGCACTTTCTCTATAGCTATATATCTAAGCATCTAAGCATGCTAACACTGTGACCACCTTGTTAGGAAGTGAGCTACAGTGGGATTGCATTCTTCACCTGTTCTGATATTACTGTGCCATTCAGTAATCGGAATTCATAAAGATCTTGAGGTTTTACCTAAATCTGTTAGTCTGCACAGATAGTGAACCAGATAAATACGTTAGAAAAATCAGATAAATAAAGTTAAGCCACGTATGGAACTATGGCGCCTACTGTGAGTATGGCTAAAAGACTTAAGTCTGTGTGCATATCACACACAATTTCCACACCTGTAATTGCCAGTCGGGATAACGGGCGTCCCGGTCAGTGCATCGCAAGGAGGAGTGTGAGATTTAACCAACATGTCATGAAAATTAATAGCACACTTAGCACACATTTGGGATGTTGCTTAATGTGTTGAAATTTAGAATCAGTACAAATTATGTGCCAGAAATAATGTTTCATTAATATTGTGTGAAATTCAGTAGCCAGCAAACTTTGACCCAGCAAAAAGGAACAGCATCCAGTTGCTTATTGACCTTCTGTGACTGTAAGCACTGAGGTGGGTAGAATCTTGAATTGCTCCCTTGCTTGTGAGATCCACTCCTGCCTGTCTCCTCCCATGAGGAAAGTGCCAGTCATTAGCTTGTTTCTGATAAGCTTAATTAATGCTGCAGATTCTACGTAATCCATTAGACTGGCTAATAGGGAGGGACTTAACAAGAGGTCTGGGATGAATGCTAACTGCTCTTAAGATAGTGTCCTTGTTTGTTGGTTTTCGATAAAGAACTGTTTGAAAATTCCCGATCCTACACTATCATGTCAAGAAAATATAATGCAAGTCATATCACATTCCAAATATTGATAAATTTCAAATATTGAGAGTCAAGATACTCCAGAATTCAGATAGTTCTTCCCTTGTGCAAGTGACAATATTAAATGCATCAGTGTATCATTTAGGCAATAAAATCTTGGGGGAAAATGGATTTACTATTTTAAGTACATAATTATTCTCAAATACCCCCATGTACAGGCAGGGTAAATTTGGTGCCAGTGCAAGTTATACTATACACATTAGCCCAACCACAGTGTGATTGTAGCTATATTAATAATGTAATAATAAGCTAATATAAATGAAATGTATAAGTAAATTGAATAAGAAGTAAAAACCCCTTTTTTAAGATGAACTTAAGTTTAAAATGCGCAGTAGTAGAAATAATTAATATAATTAATGAGTGGATCTAAAACAAGTTTTGTATATTTAGTCGGGGACTAAATATGAGGAAAAGCATTGTGGAAGAAGAGGGGGAGGTACAAGGCCAGTGTAAAGGGATGGAAAGCTTAGAGCTGCACCCAAAGCCCGCGCTCTGAAAGGAAAGCAAGTGAGTGTCAGCGAACCGAAGCCAGTGAATATGTATGAAGGACAGCAGAAAGGCAAAGACGTGCCAGACCATACCAGGATTTAAAAACCATAAGAAGGATTTTATACTGTATGCAAAAGTGGAGAGGAAGCTGGAGTAGACTAAGAGCAGGAGTAATATGTTCCCATGGTATGGGTGAGAACCCCAGCAGCTGAGTTTTGGACATACTGCAACTTCTTGAGCCCATAGGCAAGAATCCTGAAGAGAACAGCACTGCAGCAGTCCAGTCTGGATGTAATAAAAGCAAGAATAAATGTCTCAGCTACAGGGTAGGAAAGAGAAGAACATAATCTAGCAATGTTCTTGAGATGGAAATATGCAGTTTTAGTGATGTTTTTAATGTGTCCCTCAAATGACAGTGAGAAGTCTCGAATGACACCTAGATAACCTGGGTTACAGAGGATATAATAAAATCAGGGATAGCAAGGGTAGAGTACCCATTTTTCTTGTGAGTGTCTAGGGATGCAATTAGTATGGCCTCAGAATTTCTATTATTTAATTTTAGAAAGTTCTTAGTCATCCAGGTCTTTACATCAGCCAAGCACTTAATCAAAGCATCAGGTGGGAGTCAGTGGCTTTAGTATTATGTGAATTTGCATATCATCTGCATAGCAGTAGACCTGGAGGCCATGCTTTCTAATGATATCACCAAGCAGTAGCACATAGATAGTAAAAAGTAAGGGGCCAAGAACTGATCCCTGGGGAACACCATGGGAGAAGAGAGAAGGATCAGACCTGAACCCAAATAATAGAAACAAATTGCTGTCTGCCTGTAAGTTATAAACCATTAAACCATGTCGGCACTGCGTCAGAGTTGACGATCAAGTTCTCTGGTCTGCACAGCATAGTAGCATGAAACACTGCCAAATGCAGCACAGAGGTCCAGGAGAACAAATACATTTAGCAACCCAGATTTGGCTGCAACCATCAAATCCTTAGTAACCCTAATCAAAGCAGTTTCAGTGTTGTCGTTAGCTCTGAAGCCTGACTGAAACTTGTGAAATAGGTTTAGTGGTCTTTCAACTGGGAGGTCACTCACTCACTCAACTTTCTAAGAAAGGTACGGTTAGAAATATGTCAGTAGTTCTTAAAATCTTGCGAGTCAAACTCTGGTTTCTTTAGAACTGCAGTGATAGTAGCCAGTTTTAGACTGGATGGGACTGAGCCAGATCTAAGGGAGACATTGATGACTTTAGTTATCAGAAAAACAGCGAGAGGGAACACAGGTTTTAACCAGAAACATGGCTATAGGGTCCAGGTAACAGATGCAAAAACCTTGGTGAGCCTAGCAACAGAACCTTCTACTAGGGCAAAAGTAGAGAAACCGTGCTTAAGAGGAAGCTGTATTAAAGTTTGGGTGTCCATAGACTCAGATATCTGCTGCAGCTCTAAATAGATATTGTCAATCTTGTCGTTAAAAAATGTCAGAACTTACAGCAGAGGTCTGATGAGGGGGCTCGAGGGAAGCTATTAGCAGGCAGCAATAGCGTGTTTACAGTTGAGAAAAGGGCTTGCACATTTCCCTGGCAATTTTTGATGGCAGTGGTGTAAAAATCAGTCTTGGCCTTATTACATAAAACATGGTCTTTATAGGCAAGCACTTGTACCATCAAACCAGCTTTCCTACTGAGACGTCCCACCTGCCGCCATGAAGCGTTCATGCGTCATAGCCCCAGGGTAAACCAAGGATCAGCATGACAGAATACAGAGTCTGCATTCTGAGTGCGGCATCCTGGGTCGGGGTAGCTGAGCCAGTGTCGCCATAATGAGTGACCAGTGCCTCGGGAGATGACATATACCTTAAGGGATGCCACTCTGCTCGAGCGTAAGCATTAGCACAGGAGGCCTGACATTTCTGCAATTTCTGAAAGTAAAACTGTGTTGAGGTAGGTGACTCTGCATGAAAAATAGATGGACTGGGATAGCTTTGTGATCAGAGTTATTAAGATCAGTATGCCGCATGTTTGAGGGAGACGAGCCTACTGTGCTGCACACAGTACCGAGAATGCGACCTCTGATATGTGTGGGGAAGTTTGCATGTCAGTGCACTGGAGCGAATTAAGAAAGTCAGCTGAGGAAGCGTAGATACGCGTGTCAAAAAATCACCTAAGAGTAGCACTCAAGGGTACGAAGAACAGAGGAGAGTCAGTAGTTCAGACAGTTGAGCAATAAAAAGGTAAAGGTGTCGGAGGACTGTAAACCAGAAGAGCCAACAGAACCTAGAGATTTTCATAAAGCATTCAAAAGACATCCCTTTAGAGTTTTTTACCCTTTATATGGAGCAATGGAGGAAAACCAGTCCACATTACATCCAGTAGTGCGTGAAAATGTAGTGTAAAAGAGCCATTTGGCTGTTTGGCTCATTTGCCATGTTTCAGTCAAAAGCATAAAATCAAGATTACAGTCCACTATGTTATCCAAGATAAAGCACTGCTTTACCGTTGACAATGAGCACTGAGTAAAGCAAATTTAGTGTGTGTATGTGAAGCTGAGTTCTAAATGAATTTACTGAATGAGTTTTTCAGTCGGAGCTTCTTAGCAATTCTCGCAGTAGGGAATGGCAAGCGATGCTGGTCTGAACTTCAGATACAAGCAATACTCTCAGATAGAACAGTAAAGTTCAGTATGTGACGTGAGCTGCAATGAACATTATGCAGCCGCCGACGTATTCCCAGAGAGATGCATCTGTTCTCCTCATCATGAGGAAGGGTACTTGCCAGCTGTGTGTGTACTATGTAGTACAGTTAAAAATGTCAAAGTTGAGTATACTCGAAATCCCACGCTGCGTACTTGGAACCAGTCGTTTTTTGAGTATGATTTGGATGGACACTATTGTTTCATAATGCAGTGCAAAACTGAAAGGGAGGAGCTACTCGAAAAATGTGAAAAAATGGCAGACAGTGACGCAAGTTTAGCAGCGATGGTGGCAGGGGAACAGATGTTTAAATGTGACTATACATACAGTATATCGTATGCACCTTATAGTAATAATGCATGGTCGCAGTTGGGAAGCACACACACACACATGAACATGTATATATACCCAGTCAGAGTGTGGTTATATTACTAATATTTGAATACTACTATATTAGTCAGACGAACAGTGTGCCATCGACCCCTGATGGCCGCCATGGCAACTAGCCCTTCTGTTCTCCATATTAGAGGTGACGGCATTGCCATGACAACAAGCTGCAGGAGGCCTGACCGACAGCGGAGGCTATCACAGCAACCTTTAACTCCCTCCTAGCCTCTCCTCTACGTTTTAGTTATCTGTTTGTTTTTGTCATATTTTTTGCCCACTTCATTGCTATGGACCTTGCCAAATGACCTTTTCTAAACTTTTTTTCAATTGTGGTCTCCTCTTGTTGGATTCCATGGAGACTTGGTGGAGTTTTGCAACGGCATGAGAAGGAAATGAGCTGGACACACTGTGGACAGGAAGTGACGCATCCTCCAGCAGGAGCTAACAACAGAAACTTGAGTTAAAGATAAATAAACAAGAACACAAATAAAACCCTCTTAACAACCTGCACAAACAACTCCAAATATCCCTTTAACAGCCACTCAGTGCCCTCATGGCCATACCTAGCACAGCACACTTACGTCACCCACTCGTGTACACAATAGAGTCAGGCAGTCACTGTATGAGCAGAGTGCCTGCATAAGTAAGTGTGTGTGTGTGTGTGCATGTGTGTGTGTGTGTGTGTGTGTGTGTGTGTGTGTGTGTGTGCATGTGTGTGCGCGTGTGTGTGTGTCATCACAACTCCCGCTCTGATCTCACATTCATCACGTTTAATCATTTTTATCATTTCATTTTCACCCCTTCATTTGCTGCCTGCCCAGAGTGTTGTCTCCTCCCATATTTGTCCAGTTTTGTTACATATGTATGCGTTCTTCAAGGGACTCTCACAGCACACATACGCGCGCACACACACACACACACACACACACACACACACACACACACACACACACACACACACACACACACACACACACACACACACACACACACACACACACACACACACACACACACACTGGGCTGCATAGGTAAGCTTGTCACTTTTTTTTCTCTCCCAAAAAGTGTGAGATCCTGGCCAGCACTAGTGAGCCAAGCATTGGTATTTTTACTCCAACAGCATCTGCTTCCAATTATCCTGAGACTGAGCCCCCCCCCCCCCCTCCTCTCTCTCTCTCTCTCTCTCTCACTCACTCACACATGCACACACACCACACACTCACATGGCAAAAACTTCTTCAGTTTGAGAGAACTGCAATTAGGCGATGTAATAAGCGAGAGAGCAGACTGTCCTGGCGAGACGTGCGGTGGTGTGGGGGGGGGTCAGCGTGCCCACCACTGATGACCATCCAGGCCCGCTGCACATGCCATAACAGGCCATAGAGCACCTAAGCCTTGAAACGTTGTAGGCTTTGAAGTGTGATTTGTTTGCTTCATATTTTAAGTGCCTTTATTCACTTCAGACACGTAAGTAACAACAAATAATTATTTTCTTCTGGAGTGGGCTTGGCTCACTCAGTTGGAATCACTGAATGTCTCCCCTGTTCTTTCCTTTCCTCTCTGTTCTTCTCCTCTCCAAATCTCCCCCATCTCCTCTCTTCTCCATCTCCCGCTCTCCCTCCTCACCTCTCTCTCTCTCTCTCTCTCTCTCTCTCTCCATCTCCAGGCAGGAGCGGTGAAGGATTACATAAAGATGCTGTTGGAGTCGGAGCAGCTGAAGTTCCTGGTCTTCGCTCACCACCTCAACATGCTGCAGGCGTGTACCGAGGCTGTCATCGAGGCCAAGGTACTGCACTCCAACTCCCAAATACAGAGAAGGTCACTGTGTGTGTGTGTGTGTGTGCGCGTGCGTGCGTGCGTGTGCCAGTGTCAGCATTCGTGCATGTGTGAATGTAAGGGGGAGACGGACTAGAAAAGGTAGAATGTAGAAATTAAAGGATTTAATGAAATATGAGAGAGAGGGAAAGAGAAGGGAGACAGGGCAAGAGTGTGTGTGTGTGTGTGTGTGTGTGAGAGAGAGACACGCTATGGTCAGAGTCATCTTGAATGCGGTGGCCTAGGCCCCGTCACATGCGTGCATTGGGAAAACTCCCAAACTTTCCCCTGGTTACTCTCAAGTTTCCCCAACCTTTCCCTCCTCTCACACAGAGTGAGGGGTGTGAGAGAGACTGAAAGAAAGTGTGCGTGTGTGCACGTACACATGCATATGTGTGTGTGATCACACCTTCCGGTGTGAATCCTGTCGCTTGCTTTAAATTTTAATAAGCACCAATTAACAAGAAAACTAAATAAAGAAGTGTGCATGAAGAGGTAAATAAATAATTCGCTTGACTGGCCAAGGAATAGCACAGCAAGGAAAGTGTGGGCTCATTAGAGCAGCTGAGTGGGAGCTACACCTGTTGCACCCGCTCACCTGATCCAGTGTTTGTTTGATGCTGCAGGTGAGAGAAATCGCGAGAAATCACTACTTTCTGTAACAAAGCTTGGCTCGACAGCCGGGCTGAACCATCGCAAAGAAGGACTCGGTGGGGATTTTGCCATGATGAGTCCAAAAAAAAGTGGAATATTATGCAAAAAAACCTAGCACAACCTTCAACCATACTACCCAAAGCGGCTTCGCAAGCACTGGCTCAGTTTAGCTTAGTTGGTCATGACCCAGTTGTCCAAACATCGATTTGAAAACAACTACATTTTTATTTGAGAATTCCCCTTAACCCAGAACACTTGAAGAACCTGTGGGGGGATCCTGACCCACATGCTCTGGTAATTACTGACCTTTCCAATATGTTGTTGAATAATTGAGTGAGTGATGTATTGAATTACACACCTTAATATTAAAAGCTCAGTGATCAGCCTGGAGTTTCACAGGCTAATGCTTGATGCAGTCCTCAAACAGGCTTAAGACACAACACCATTTTTCTGTTTGTTCGATATCAGTATCAGCATGTGTTTGAACGAAGCACAGACACACGGGCTGTGGTTCAGATGTAGACACATGATAAAATGTTTAAATTAGCAGCAGATTTTTACCATTAATTGGAGCCCTGAACCGAAAAAGGTGAAAGTGTTAAGGAGTGTGTGTGTGTGTGTGTGTGTGTGTGTGTGTGTGTGTGTGTGTGTGTGTGTGGGTCTCTTGCAGGCCGGATATATCCGCATTGACGGCAGCGTTCCGTCTGCCGAGCGGATCCAGCTGGTCCATCGCTTCCAGACTGATCCCACCATCCGCGTGGCTATTCTCAGCATCCAGGCGGCAGGACAGGTACACGCCCAGGCTCACGGAACACTTGCCCTCCCACTTCTTTCGCGGTGCTATTTTCTGGTCAGGTACTCATGCTAATTTGTTTGCGCAGCCGTGGGGTTCTGCTTTTAACCTAGACTGTCTGGATTTGATAAATACTCCTTGTAGAGAAAAAAAACTTTTTCCTGCAATTCTTGTTACACTCTTTTGACTCCAAAGTCCTCCACACATTTAGTCCATCGACACACATTTAATCCGCCGACTGTTCACCAACCCTCAGGTCGATAAATGCACAAGCCAGGGTGTACACAAGGGCGCCTCTCACGCGGCGTGCTGCTGACCTCCGAACCCTGAGTCCAGAGTAATGAGCAGGCTGACTGCGCCGTGGCATAACAGGAGCGTGTGTGGGGCATGGGGTGTGCATGTGTGTTCTCAGGGTCTCACTCTGACTGCGGCATCCCACGTGGTGTTCGCCGAACTCTACTGGAACCCGGGTCACATCAAGCAGGCCGAGGACCGCGCCCATCGCATCGGCCAGACCTCCTCCGTGCACGTGCACTACCTTGTCGCCAAAGGGACATTCGACATGGTCATGTGGGCCATGCTCAACAGGAAGGTACTGCACAGGCAGCGTTTAAAGCTGCTATAAGCACCTTCTGCCTTACGAAGATAAATTGGAATAAGGAAACAAAACATCCATAATGACCATCATCGTATGGTAGAAAAGGAAAACAGCTCTAAGATCCTTCAATTGCTTCATTGTGAGATTTGTGAGATTCCACACCCGAAAATGCTTCCTTTAAAAATATACTGACAGTATAATTAAGAAATCTGCAAACCGGAAGTTTTAAAGCCTCGAATGAGCATTACTCTCAGAAACCACACAAGGTTGTTACTTAATGGTGGTTAGCACGGGGCGTCACCAAACGCAGTCCAGTTAAAGGGCGTTCCTGAGCTCCCGGCCTGTTTGTGCTCTTTTGTGGCTGCTGCGTGGGGAAGCTAACAGCTGATATGCTGCCGTCCACCAGGAGCAGGTGACGGGGAGCACTCTGAATGGCAGGAGGGCTTATCTGAAGGCAGAGGAAGGAGAGAAGGAGAAATGGGACTTCTTGAACTTTGCTCAGGCTTGGACCCCAAGCGACGGCGTGGTGGGCGACGCTGAGAACGACACGGATGGCATATTTTTCTCCCACGTAAGGGATGTTGAGCAGCTCTCCAATGGAAGAGACATTTTTGTCTGCATTTGATTATTTCTCCCACTCCTTCTCACTCACCTTTCTTTACTCATTCCTTCCTCTTCCTTTCCGTGTGTTTTCTTCCCGCAGTTTGAGAAAGACAAGCAGCACGACATTCGCACGTTTTTTTCGCCCACCTTGGATAAAGACAGGAAGAGGAAGAGAACGGGCCAATCATCTACCAGCAGCTCACCTCTCAGCCCGTCATGTGACCGGCCAGAGACCAATCAAAGCTCTCCATGCCACAGCCAAGATTCCACCAATCAGGATGAGGCTTTCTGCCCCCGGGTGAAGCGTCTGAAGCAGGCTAGCCCGGTGTTGTGGCGTGGGGGTAAGAGAAGCCCTGTGATTCCCAGGAGCGCCTCCCGAAGGCTCTCTGCAGATCTGCAGGTGGATCGCCACAGCCAGAAGTGGAGCTGTGTGGCGTGTACCTTCTCCAACAGTGGTCTGCTGCTCCACTGCGAGATGTGTGAGACAGCACGAGTACAAAGAGGTAAACACACACACACACAATCTGATGTGCAGTCACAGATAACATTTTTTACAGAATATTCCATAATCTAGCACCTCATTGATTCACAAACAGTCATGCACTGTGTATTTGTAATAAACTCATGCGTAATAGCACATGCATACACACTCGGGTGTGCCCACATACACAGACTGTAACGCTGTCCGATTGCCGCACGACGAGGAGCAGGACGCGCAGACTCCCGTGACGTGGACATACATTTATTAACACAAACGAAAAACAATGGCACTCACACATAACATAAACGGTGATCTCGGATAACATATAATCCAAGAGGTGAACATGAAGATACATACAGTTATCATAGACAATGTGAACAAACACGTAAACGAGGTGAACGATGACAATAACCAACAACCTTGACCGGGGTTTAAATACACAAACAAAACTCTAACCCAGTGCAGGTGTGTGCAGGCGTGGTTATCAATACACAAACAAGACCCTCCTACTGCACGTGGCGGGCCAACCCACGTGACTCGCGGGAGGCGAGCGTTCCATGACACACTGTCCTATTATCCAGTCGTTCTCCAACAGGAACAGTCAGTTTTGTTCTCAAAGGACTACTAACCACTGAATTAGAATGAGAACGTGTGAGAACAGCTCGTTTCCGTGGCGAGGGTCGCTGTTGTGGACACATTCTGAGCCACGTCTTCCACAGAGTCATGGGACTGACGTTTGGACCAATCTTTCAGTGTCACTGGCAGGGCCAAATCGGAACAGTCTGTCACACACAAACACACAGTCTTGCATTGCTGTTTTCATGGGGTAAAAAGAATAAAAGTGAAAAAAAAAACAACATTTTTCCCATGTGGAGACCAATTAAATTACCCCTCAGTGCACAGTCATCATGGGGACATCGAGGGTTTAGTCTCCACAAAAAGCTAAATATATGCCTGTGTGTGCGAACACACACACAAAGCTAAACACATGCCTGCACATAAAGTCATACATGCACCCACACGCACTCACCCAAAGATCTAAACGGATGAGCTGCAGTTCTTTAAAACTTCTTTAAGATGACTTTTTTGTGTGTGCATGCATGCTCTCATCTGTTAACAGTCCCTGATTTTTTTAAATATTTTTTTTCTGAATCTACCCACTCTTTCTCTCTCTCTCTCTCGCTCCCTCGCTCTCTTTCTGTGCCTCAAGGAAACAAAACACTGCAGCTCCTTATTTATAAACACACACACACACACACACACACATCTGTAGGTAAGAAACCAGAGAATAAAACCCCTGCACACATTTGCAGTGTCTGTTATAACGCTGGTTGGTGGAAGTGGAGCAGTGCGTGTACAGATGGAGCCAGTGTGTGTTGAGTGTGTTGAGACAGTGCCCAGCTAACAGGACTTTGTTGGAAAGGAACACATCCTGAATTATGACATTTCTCTCCTCATCCCTGCCTTAGAGCCTGTACTTACAGTATCCTGAGTTCATTTTTATTAAAGCATTTCACACAAAGCTACTCATATGTTCATCACTCACACACACTGACATACACCTTTGCACACACACTGCCTGAGGTGTTGTTTGTGTGTCTCTCACACATCTCACCTTCCATTCCACACCAATCAAACAAAAGTCTGTTTTTTCACACTCTGTTGGTATGAATAACGTTGATCTCTAATCATCACACGAACATAAAGCTCAGTCATACGACACACGCAAACTCCTGCCTTGTGTTATACAGCCATCACAGCATGCCTGGAAAATGTAACAAAAGAAGATCTTTCCAAATAAACTCCTCATTCCTATCACAGAACAGCAGATGTCATGACAGCCTTAAGAGACTGAGAGGCTGAGAGATACCTCCACGCTACACAGACCTAATCCATACACCGACTCTTCCCCGCACAGCGAGCGCGTGTGACGTGCTGTGCAGAAATGGAGTTTGAGCTGGACGGGTTTCGCAGTGGGAGCTGCTTTCCTTCACTCCCTCAGCCGGGCTCGTTACAGCACAGCACAGTGGTGTCACCGAGTTCTGCGCCTCAGAAATTCAGGTGACATTTTGTCAGATCCACGTGAGGCCGGCCTTTCTCCGGGAGACGGAGAGAGGGAAGGAAGCGAAAGAGAGAGAGAAAGAGAGAGAGAGAGATTTAGGGGGAGAAGTGAGTGAAAAGAGACGGAGGTCACAGTGTGAAGGCGTAGCTGAACATGGCTATTGATCTTCCCTCCGCTGCCTGTCTCTTTCCACGATAAGAAGGCAGACGACATGAAGAAGACGTCCGTTCCTGGAGCCCTGATCCTGATTGTGCCTTTAAATAGAGCCGTCGTGCGTGTGTGCGCGCACGCCGTCCCTTTCTGGGAGGAACGGCGAGCACAACCAGGCGACGTGCCAGAGCTGTCTGAGACGAACCCAAAGAGGAAGCCAGCGGTGTCCAAGACAGCCAAAGCGCTCGCACCCGGCACCTCCTGTTCCGGCGTGTGGCTCGGAGACGCAACGCACGCACGCACACCCACACACTCTCTTTATTCTACATCTCTGTGTCTGTGAGTTTTGATGAGGCACTAACAACCTAAGTGTTATTTATGGCCCCTGAGTTATGTAGGACTGCTGTGCAGATGACCAGAACAGTGTCTGCAGTCTGAATGCCATTCTGAGTCTGAGTGCCTAGATTTCGGTTGCCTTTCCTCCTTCCTGTTGCATCCAAAGCATGAACTGCTCATGAATCTCTCGTTTCCGTGGTTTCTGTCGTTTCTTTACTCCTCCCGCCCCCTCCCTCGCTCCGCCCAGCCCACGGCCCCCTGCTCTCTGTCTCCCCTCCCCCGCCCCTGACCGCCTCCAGACCCGCCATGGCTCGAGCCATGTCCGAACGCCACCACAGCTCCCCGGAAACCTCGGACGACCCCCCCGTCACCCTGACGCCCCCGAGCCCTGGTGCCGAACCCGAGGAGGGAGAAGATTGCCATGCGCAGACCTCCCAGGGGTCACAAGGACACGGCCCCGGCTCGCCTTCCACCGGTAATCTCACCTCCCACAGCTGAAACTGACTCAGGATCAGCCCTGTGCACATACTTGTAGTTTATCATGCTGGAGAGAGGCTGGTCCGAGACCAGCGCCTGTTCCCCGCTTCTGGACTTCTGTTCAGTCCGAGGCTCTCTCCTGTCGCCCTGCCACTGTTCCAGCTGCCTAATAATAGTGCACTTCAGACCAGGCTGCAGCTCATACTTCATACTTAGATTATATGCATTATGCTCAATTTTCACTGAACTGACGTGTGGTGCTTTATGTTACCCAGTAACCAGAAGTGCTAATAAAAAAAAGGCATTCAGAATTATGGAAATGAGCTGTTGCTACCCGCTCCCTCACTGACTGTCGTTAGGGAAGTGTACTTTTTAAAGCAGGCAATCTCATACCGTCGTCGCGCGTTTGATCCACACGGCGCTAGCAGCAGCTGATGGACTAGCGTCTGGGGGAGAGGCGTCCAGGCACTGCGGCACCGTGCTTCTTCGAATTCTCCACCCGAGCCTCCGTTAGCCTCCGAAACATCGCAAATGCCGGAACCCTCCACCTGCCACAGCCCCTCGGGCTGGGTTTTGGCCCTAGGCAGGCTGGGCCCGGTAGGCACCGTCGGCACGACAGCTGCAGTACAGCAGGTGGCGCCGCGCAGTACGATATCGGACAATATCAGTAAGGGTAGCCAGTTCTGTGCCAGCTGAGTTTGAAATATGTTGTACAGATTGCCTTCATCAGTGTGCTTCTAGCAAGCACACTAGAAATGTCTGAATTGGCTCTCAAAGCTGACAGAATATCAGCGTCACAATTCTGCCCCACACCACACACGCGGCTTTATTAAATGACCCTCAGTCGGTCTGATAGGGCACCTCTGTGTAAAATGGTAGTAAGAGTATTATGGCCAGGAAGGACTGGCCCAGGATCAGCTGTGCTCCTTCACCTGGTGTGATTTACACAGCGTTTCACTAGCAAATGGAAGAACTGATAGAGAAGTGTTTCTGCACTTGTTTACTGACATAGCTGCAAGTTATCTAGGTTTGTTTGTTTGTTTTTTCTTTTTTTTTTACCCCCATACTGACCTTTTCCTGCTGTTAGTGTGATTGAGGCACAGACAGTAATGATCTTCCTCCCCCCTCCTCCTCCTCCTCGCCGGTGGCTAATGATGGTGGTGGGTGTAATGCGGTAGACGGCTCTCTCCCCGTCTATGACAGCCTGAAGTTCTGCGCCAGCAAAAATACCGATAGGATCTACATCTACGACAAGGTAACTAACACACACACACATACAGAAGGTTTCATTTTGCACTCCTTCTCACTCTGCTCTCAGAAGCCGGTGCTCTCCGTCACGCTCTTCCTCTGTTCCCTCCATCCGTTCCTACCTCATTCTACCTCTTCCTTGCTCCGTCCTACAGACCAGCTTTCTCCCTTTAATCTCCCTCCTTTCTTCTTCCGCTCTGTCTCTCTGCGGACCGAGCACAACGTTCTCCGTGGAAGCTAAATAAAATGTTCTCTGAAGTTGAAATTGCACGCCATCGTTTATGTTGCCTGTGGCGAGCGTTCCTGAAGCCACTGGAAGCAGCTTTAAACGGGAGGAAATATGAGGACGGGGTCCCTTAATTGACTCAGATTGAGAAATATTATCAGAGTTAGATATTTAATAAGACTTTTTCCTCTGGCTATTTCAGCTCGCAAGTGATGAATGGTGGGGCTGCGAGCAGAACTCGCAAAAGACAGAGAGACACAGCAAATGAGAGAGAGAGTGAGGGAGACAGAAAGAGACAGAGTGAGAGACAGTAAATGGAGGAAATGTGAGAAATAAAGAGACAAGGGGAGTCCAATGGAAAAGGGACTCAGACAGAGACAGAGGGGGAAGGATGAGAGGTGAGGGGGTGGATGAAAAAATGCCTGCAATCACGTACAATTGAAACTCTCCAAGGCATCTCAATCCTGGCTGGCCCACAGAACACACCTCCCCGTCCTAAAACTCACTCATAACTTAGACCTCCCCTGTCCTAAAACTCACTCATAACATAGACCCTTAAACACACAGAACATAGACCTCCCCTGTCTTAAAACTCACTCATAACATAGAGCCTTAAACACACAGGACATAGACCTCCCCTGCCCCTAAGCTCACTCAGAACATAGACCTCCCCTGTCCTAAAACTCAATCAGAACATAGACCTCCCCTGTCCTAAAACTCAATCAGAACATAGACCTCCTTGGCCTAAAACTCACTCAGAACATAGACCTCCCTGGCCTAAAACTCACCCAGAAAATAGACCTCCCTGGCCTAAAACTCACACAGAACATAGACCTCCTCTGTCCTTAAACACACAGAACATAGACCTCCCCTGCCCCTAAGCTCTCACAGAACATAGACCTCCCCGTCCTAAAACTCACTCAGAACGTAGACCGCCCTGTCCTAAAACTCACTCAGAACATAGACCGCCCTGTCCTACAACTCACTCAGAACATAGACCGCCCTGTCCTACAACTCACTCAGAACATAAGCCTCCCTTTCCTTAAACACACAGAACATAGATCTCCCTGTCCTTAAACACAAAGTACATGGACCTCCCTCTCCTTAAACTGAAAGGGGCAGGGTGCGAGGGCTTGGTTATACACGTGCTACAGAGGGAGGGGCAGGGTTTTATGTGGGGGGGTCATAGTTTTTTCTTGGGTGGTGGGGTCAGGGTTTTACGTGGGTGGGGGGTCAGGGTTTTACGTCGGGGGGGGGTCAGGGTTTTTTCTTGGGTGGTTGGGTCAGGGTTTTACGTGGGGGTGGTGGTCAGGGTTTTGTTTGCGTTAGAGAGGAAGATTTGCCGTGTTCACTATACTCGCTGTGCAGGGCAGGACAAAACTGTATACAAAACTTCTGCAGGGTGTGTGTGTGTCTGTGTGTCTGTGTGTGTGTGTTTTCATATGTGGAACTATGGTAGGTCACCTTGGCTTTCAACCCTGTCACTTTGTGTTAGTGGATTCTGTTGGTGAACATCAAAGTTGACCATCTACATGTGTCTTTACATGTGTCTTTTAACATTTGATGGTATTTATGTTTTGTGTGTAGACATGTGCATTCATATGGGTACGTGTGTGTGTGTGTGTGTGTGTTTCTGTCTCAGGATGGCCTCCCACTCAACTGTAACTTCATTCCTCTGGATATCAGACTGCAAAACTGGGATGACTTACCTTCAGAGTTCAGCCACACTGAGAACAGGAGACATGTGGGTGTGGGTGTGGGTGTGTGTGTGAGTGTGCAAGTTTGTGTGTTTTAAGGGTGTGATTGTGTGAGAATGTGCCTGCCTCTGTGTGTGTGTGTGTGTGTGTTTGTGTCTTCTACAGTATATATACAGATGTACAGATGTTCACATGCACATCTAAAGAGAACGTGTTAACCAGTGATATCACTCATGTCACTGCTTTCTCTCTCTCTCTCTCTCTCTCTCTCTCTCTCTCTCTCTCTCTCTCTCTCTGTGTGTGTGTGTGTGTGTGTGTGTGTGTGTGTGTGTGTGTGTGTGTGTGTGTGTGTGTCAGCTGTTGCGCTTTGTGCATGAGTGGAGTTTTCTAACAACAATGAAACAGAGGATGGTGAGGAGAAGCGGGAGAGTGTTTCACAGCCCCACCCTGCTGCTAGGCCAGCTCACACACACCCCCACACACTCCAGCACCAAGAGGCAAGAACACACACATACATAAATACATACATACATACATACATACATATATGTCAGAGCCCCACCATGCTGCTTTTCTATATTCTCTTTCAACCGTTTGCATGGGGGGGTCATATTTAGGGCAGTGGTAGCTCAGTGGTTAAGGTATTTGACTTGTAATCCGAAGGTTGCTGGTTAAAGCCCCACCACTGCCAAGTCGCCACTGTTGGGCCCGTGAGCAAGACCCTTAACCCTCAATTGCTCAAGTTGTACTCACTCATAATTGTAAGTTGCTTTGGATAAAAGCATCAGGTAAATGTGTGTGAGTGCTCTTTTGAAGGTAACACCCCCTGGACTTTTTCATACAGGTCTTCCAGACCTTTAGACTGTAATGTCTTTGATGTGGTGCCATTCACTTTTCCACCTTCTCTCTCTCTCTCTCTCTCTCTCTCTCTCTCTCTCTCTCTCTCTCTCTCTCTCTCTCTCTCTCATACACACACACACACACACTCTCTACCTCAATCAATCTCTCCACTCTCTCCCTCACTCACACACTCACTCTCTCTGTATCTCACTCACACACACACACACACACACACACACACACGTGCACACTCACTCTCTCTCTCAGGTATCTCTCTAAGCAGGAAGTGGCTCGGGCTTCTCTGGATGTGGCCCAGCGAGAGGGCGGAACTGTACGCATCATCAGCAAGGACGGCTTTCCCTCCAAGAGGAGATCTGTAACCATGCCAACCAACCAAGCCAATGAGTAAGTCACGTGATCACCTCTACAGTGCTTCCAACACTTGGGTGTGATCACAGTGAGCACTGCACTGACAGATAGCTGAGCAGTATTTAGCCAAGCAGGTTGTATCTGTATGCAGTATGGCCCGTGAGAGCAGACTCCTGCCACCAATATATGCACATCAGCGTGTGTCTGACTGGAGAACTTCAGGAATCATATTATTAATGTTATTATGAATGCTTTATTTATAATGAATGGGTAACTAATTAGTCTTTTTGACGTTCACTAACAGAATCCACTAACACAAATTGACAGGGTCGAAAGCCAAGGTGACCTACCATAGTTCCGCATATGAAAACACACACACACAAAACCATCACACACGACAGTTCTTTTGATCATATGTGACAGCAGCTTACTGTTCCACTCAGTTTGTTAGTCCAGCTCTGATGAGGCTCTGTCAGCTCTGCTGCAATGAGTTTCAGCTTCCAGCTGCTACACCCCACACTGAGGAACACACACACTCACACACTCCTACCCACATTCCCCTCTTCCTCCTCTTTCACTCTCTCTCTCCTCTAACCCTCCTCTTTTATCCTTATCTTCTCTACTCTCCCTCTCTTTACACGCCATCACTGCTGCATCCCAGGTGTGTCCAATCCAAAAATGGAAATGAATTTCCATATATATATTATTTATTTATTTATTTATTTTTCTCTCTTAGCTTTTGGCTCATGGCATTACTGTGCGTGGGGCAGGGTGGGGCAGGGAGTGGAACTGACACATACATATTTATGAATTTGCAACATTGGAGGAAAAAATATTGCATAGCAGTCACAATTTATTTTGAAAGCACATTTCTGTGTGTAATTATGTGTGTAGTGGCAGACTGGTTACCCTGTGAAACCTTGTGTGTGTGTGCGTGTGTGTGCGTGCGTGCGTGCGTGTGTGTGTGTGCGTGTGTGTGCGTGCGTGCGTGCACACACAAGAAGCCTGGTGGAGAATGCTTAGTACAGTGGATAAGGACTTAATCCAGCACCTAAAATGCAAACACACACACACACACACACACCAATGTTACTATGGAGACCAGGAGAGGGAAATTAAGACCTGCTGAGTACTGTCTGGGAGCTTGTTTTTTTTCACTCTCTTTTTCATTCATTTATTACCATTAATATTATTTACAAGCAAGTTAAAGGAAAGAGAATGATGAGAAATAAGTGAATGATAGACAGATCAAGAAAGAGATGGAATGGGTTGGAAAACGAGAGGACGTTTAGAAGAGAGGAGAGGAGGGGTGGAGGGGGGAGAGGAGGAGGGATAGAAGGGAGAGACAGAGAGAGAGAGAGCGAGAGAGAGAGAGAGAGAGAGAGAGAGAGAGAGAGAGAGAGAGAGAGAGAGAGAGAGAGAGAGGTATTTCTGGTAGGCAACACATCACTAGTTTTTACCGCCTCCTAAGCACATCTGTCTGTGTGGAGAAAAGCATCCTGTAAACACTGGCCCCTTTCATCTTCTCAGCATCTCACTCCCTCTCCCCACTCACCCTCACTCACTCTCTGCCTCTCTCACTCCCCCCCCCACTCACCCCTCCCTCACTCATTCTCTGCCTCACTCACTCTCCCCCACTCACCCTCTCCCTCTCACCCCCCCACGCACTCTCCCCAACTCACCCTCTCCCTCACTCACTCTCACCCTCTCCTCCCTCTCCCCCACTCACCCTCCCCTCTCTCACTCCCCCCTACTCACTCTCCCCCACTCACTCTCTTCTCCACTCACCCTCTCCCTCTCACTCCCCCACTCACTCTCCCCATTCACTCCCTCACTCACTCCCCCACTCACTCTCCCCCTCTCTCACCCCCCTACTCACTCCCCCCACTTACTCCCTCCCCCTACTCACTCTCCCCCACTCACCCTCTCCCTTACTCACTCTCTGCCTCACTCACTCTCCCCAACTCACCCTCTCCCTCAATCACTCTCCCACACTCACCCTCTCCCTCTCTCACTCCCCCACTCACCCTCTCCCTCTCTCTCTCCCCCACTCACTCTCTCCCTCTCTCTCCCCCACTCACTCTCCCCCACTCACTCCCTCCACACTACTCACTGTCCCCCACTCACCCTCTCTCACTCCCCCCCACTCACTCTCCCCCACTCACCCCCTCCCTCACTCATTCTCTGCCTCACTCACTCTCGCCCACTCACCCTCTCCCTCTTTCACCCCCCCACTCACTCTCCCCAACTCACCCTCTCCCTCACTCACTCCCCCTACTCACTCTCCCCACTCACCCCCTCCCTCACTCACTCTCTCCCCCACTCACCCTCTCCCCCACTCACCCTCTCCCTCTTTCACCCCCCCACTCACTCTCCCCAACTCACCCTCTCCCTCACTCACTCACTCTCCCCCACTCACTCTCTCCCTCCCCCCACTCACTCTCTCCCTCCCCCCACTCACTCCCTCCCCCCCTCATCCTCTCCCTCACTCACTCTCTCCCCCACTCACCCTCTCCCCCACTCACTCCCTCCCCCCACTCACTCCCTCCCTCTCTCCACACTGATCCCTCTCCACCTCACTCCCTCCCCCACTCTGAAACCTATTGACTCAACCTTTCATTCTCTCACTAACCCATCACCTGACCCCAGCCAATCTGGAAGGCAGTCTGGAGGTACCCCACAAAGAGGGCTCTTCCCAATGCCATAGCCACCACAAATCTAACAGTAAGGGTAAATAAAAACCGGGTGTGTTTTGGCCTTCTACCACATAAATGAATGATGAAGAGGGCGGATCAGATCCTAGATCACAGCTGGTACTGTGAGACATTCTCCTCCCATCCATTCCACATAATGTAACGGGAATGTCGGGCCAAATGAATACATCCTTTAGAAGAACAGATGCAGGGAGTTCCTGCCTATGGAGCAGTAGAGAGTTTATGTATGGAGAAGTAAAGAATTTTTAATGACAGGGTGGCACTTTCCCCTTATCAAACAAATATTTTAAACCGAATATAAATGCACAGGCTACAAGCCAGTTACACAGCAAATTACAGCTACACATCTACAATTAACGGTATACTTATTTAAAAAACGCGTGTGTACGGCATGTAGTTTTCAAGCCACTGTTATAGTGGAGATGAAGGAAGCCAAATGCAAGTGGTTGTTATTTTTTGTGTGTATCCGCGTGTGTGCGTGCGCATGCAGAGAGGTCGGGTGCACGTCTGCTCCCTCGGAGAGCTCTGCATGCGCAGACGCTGTGTGCGGCTCGGGCTACGTGCAGGCGCTGGATGCTGGAGGGACCCCCCTGTGCCTGTCCTGCCAGCAACCCAGCTTGGAGCACTCGGGCTGGGCAGGGGGCTTCTGCAGCCCAGCCTGCATGGAGGAGTTCCGGCTGCGCTCCGACCACGGCTACATGCGGGCCCGCGTGTTGGAGGCGGAGCAGGGCGTGTGCCAGCACTGCGGCCTCCACGCCCACCAGCTCTACCTGAGAGTGCGTGACGCCCCGCACACACACCGCAAAGACTTGCTGGACAACACCTGGCTCGCACAACTGCCTCTCAAACAGGTGAAACACACACACACACTCACAGAGCTTCTGGTTGGCACAGCTGTTCTGACGCAGATGAGCAGAGTTGAGCTAATGGTGTTTTCGGCACTTGTTCACTGTTGAGTTTTCACCCGCGCTCTCATTTTAAAAATACATTTGTATACGATCAAAATTGTCCTTTTTGAATTACGCTATTAAGCCGCTACCGTACAAGCCCCCTCCACTGGAGCCCACCTCAGGATCCTCACTTCTCTAACTACACAGCTGTTACAATTGTCATAGTGTAATCATTGAATAATTAACAGTAGTCACTCAACAGTGCGCTTTAAAGATTATTTGCTAAATAATAAGCGTGGGCATTAAGAGGTTTATTTTAAACTGTTGGACTGCTGGAATGATTATAAGAAAACATGTAACAAAACATTAAATACATATAACTAATGCCTAAAAATGTATCCATTCATACTTAAAACTCAGTATAGTGTCAGAAGTATGGAATAAATACTCAAAACACTGAGTACAGTTATACTCAAATACTGAGTAACAGTTAAAATGCGATATAATGAAATATTGTGTGTATGAAGTTAAAGGTTATAACGTACAAATAATCGTGGGATTGCATCTTTGTTGACAATATCAGCTTCATAGTACTACAAGTAATAAAAGGAGAGACCGGTTAAGATGTTTCCCAATTGAATGTGCACAGAACTTAGCAATAATTTACACCTGAGCATAAGGAAGGAAATTAGCATATAGCACCGGACCAATAACACAGAGAGGATGGAAATTAGCATATAGCATTGGACCAGTAACACAGAGAGGAAGGCAATTAACATATAGCACTGGACCAGTAACACAGAGGAAGGAAATTAGCATATAGTACTGGACCACTAACATAGAGGAAGGAAATTAGCATATAGTACTGGAGCAGTAACACAGAGGAAGGAAATTAGCATATAGTACTGGACCACTAACATAGAGGAAGGAAATTAGCATATAGTACTGGACCAGTAACACAGAGAGGAAGGCAATTAGTCATATAGTACTGGACCAGTAACACAGAGAGGAAGGCAATTAGTCATATAGTACTGGACCAGTAACACAGAGGAAGGAAATTAGCATATAGTACTGGACCAGTAACACAGAGAGGAAGACAATTAGTCATATAGTACTGGACCAGTAACACAGAGAGGAAGACAATTAGTCATATAGTACTGGACCAGTAACACAGAGAGGAAGACAATTAGTCATATAGTACTGGACCAGTAACACAGAGAGGAAGACAATTAGTCATATAGTACTGGAGCAGTAACACAAAAAGTGACATCTGACCTCTGGATTCAGCTCTCTAACACACATACACACAGAACCAGAGGGCACAGGGAGTTAACTGGTCAGCCTGGTGGATGCCAGTCTGCCCATGCTGTCCCACTGGCATTGTTTTTTTCCCCACAGTGCTGTGTGGTGAGGCTTGGAGTTTTGGTTTGGCATGTCTGGCTGAGTTAGCAGAGCAAGCAGTAGCCACAGCAGGTCACAGAGAGGCTTCCTGCTCCCAGCACGCACAATGCTAGCAGCCCTGTTTACTGCTGATGTACACAGGTGTGTGCATGCTGGTGTTCATGGTGCAGTGGAAGAGAGTATTGGAGAGAAGAGATATTCAATGGCAACTCCTCTGTGTGTGTGTGTCATTAAGGGGCTGTAATCTGCATGTGTTTGTGTGTGTGTATCAACGGAGCTTGTAAAGGGGAAACTCCTCATCTTATATTCATTGATCTTCACTCTCCGCATCTTCCCGGGGCTCCATGGAGATGTGGGATAATTATGGGACAGTTCTGTTTATTCAGAGTGAGGGGACGACTGATTCCTGTACTGCACCTTCCCCTGTGTCTCCAGGCCTAAAAACAGCCTTGGCCAACTGAAATGCTGCTGCTTTTCTTGAGCTCTCTGTTCAGCTCTCATAGGACTTCTTACTCACTCGCCAGTCTTGCCACACACACACACACACACACACACACATTCTCCCCACCCCCACCCCCTGTTTCAACTGAAGTCAAAGCTCCTCTGAAGCCCCTATAGACCCTCCCTGCTGCTCAGCCTACGGAGCCATTTAAAAGAGGGAACTACATTACCCAGAATTCCCAGGGGCTAAGCAGTAGCATGCCATCTAAAGATTGCCCCTGTTTCTTTTGGCGGCAGCAGGAAACAACCAGCACTCTTTGCACATACACACAAATTTCATTTTGATGTTCCTGTGTGTATTTGCCATTTGTATATAAACTAAATCTCACTAATATTAAACCTAAGTCTAATGCCAAATATAATAATAAGCATCATTTTAAGATCAACTTAATCTCAGTAACCCAGAAGGATGGAAATAAAACATAATTCAATACATTTTTAAGGAAAATGTTAGTGATTTTATGTCCATATGGGGACACTGAATTCTATGATGGAATAAAAGCATGTGGCCACACACGTACGCATGCACACATGTACCCTGCCAAAACTGCCCTAGAACGAAAGATTGAAGTGTGAAATCAGTTTGGATGAAGGAAGCGCTTATGGAGTCACTAGCTCTTCTAATAATGAAGCCCAGACTATGGCCATCTGTTGTTGGCTTTAAAGTAGAGAAATACATCTCAGTGTCTGGGTCCCTTGTGGTAGCCTTTCTACTGTACTTTTAAGCCCTGTGGTGTGTGTTGGTGGTGGTTGTGATGGGGTGGTGGTTGTGTGTAATGCGGTGGTGTGTAATGTGTTCTAGCTGAATGAGATGATCGGTAGCCCAGTGGAGGGTCAGTTCTGGCAGGTGGATCACATCAGGCCAGTCTACAGCGGAGGAGGACAGTGTCTCCTAGACAACCTGCAGACACTCTGCACTGTCTGCCACCGCATGGTACAGTACACCCAGTTCACACACCGGTCCCACATCACACACACTACTGTACTCACACACTATTCCCACGTCACACACTACTGTACTCACACACCATTTCCACATCACACACTACTGTACTCACACACCATTTCCACATCACACACTACTGTACTCACACACCATTCCCACATCACACACTACTGTACTCGCACACCATTCTCACATCACACACTACTGTACTCGCACACCATTCTCACATCACACTCCTCCACACTACTGCCCTCACACACCATTCTCACACATCACACTCCTCCACACTACTGCCCTCTTTCACACATCATTCTCACATCACACTCCTCCACACACTGCTGCCTTCACACACCATTGCCACATTGCTTTTTACCCCAGTTTACTCCCTCCATTTCTCATAGTGCAGAACAGGATTAGGGTTCGTAACAGGTGCCAGGGACATGGAATTACATATAAGCCTGGTTTGGCAGACAGTTTAGTGCTAGACTAAACAGGCTTTTCAGTGGAGAAACCCCACTGATTAAGTGTAATTTAGTCCAACACTAGGCTTAATCTGGGTTTAGGAAAGGTCTTAGTGGCAGGCTGTGATTCCTGTGTGATGCTCTCATCATGAGCCATGCTGACATGCTGCCTTGTGACCGCTGTGTTTGCAGAGGACAGCACAGCAGGCCAAGGAGAGGAGTCAAACAAAGAGAGCCCAGGCTGCTTCCAAACTGGCGTCGGACATCACCCGATTCTTCAAGAAGAAATAGGACCACTTTTATCAGCTTTCACTCATGTTTGTTTATAACGTTTATGTAAAAAAATATTATTTTAAAAGGGAGTAGATGAGCAGATGTTGCCATAACAGTGACCGGCTCATTGTTTTTGTTTTTTGGGGGTTTGTTTTGCTTGAAAGCAGAGGTAGCCAGTGCACTTCCTGATGGCAACAAGCAGGCACCTCCTGGAGTTCTAAAATACCCCCTCCAGAGCTGGAATCCAAGCAGGAACATTCCCGATCTGAGGTCTGGAGCTCTAACTCACCCCAGCAGGCTAGAGGCTTAAGAATTCCACAGCTGTGGATCAGTTTGGGATTGGCCAAACAATGAGGAAAGCAAGAAAGAGGAAAGGGAGGGGGAAGGGGAGAATGAGAGAGTGAGAGTGAAAGAGAGAGAATGAGATGGAGGGGAGAGCCCCTAGGAGGTTTCAAAGGCCTGGCTGTTCCCAGGGTGGCCACCGGGGCTGATCTGGCAGCGCTGAGTTGCTTGTTCATCATGAAGTTGATCCAGCTCTTTACTTCTTGGCAGTTACGTGTAGGATCTCTTACCATGTTGTACATCTTAACACTTCTCTTTTCAACTTTTGAACTTTTCCTGATATCTCCTCTCAAATCCCAGATGGAGTGTTGTGAATTTTAAAGAACTCAAAAACTGCCGAGCAGAAACGGATTGAAATAAGCGTTTCAATGTTTCTACACACACATCTGCTGGAGAGAAAGAATATGTGAGGTTTTGTGCTTTACCACTGCAGTATGAATGCGATTTTTTTTTTTTTAATCCACACAGTTGTTCAGTTTCTGTGAATCACGAGCTGATGTGTTTTATTGGAGAAGGACCCACGGCAAAACTTCTGCCTTATTTGAACAAATGCCACGAGGCACGTATGGCTGGTCACCATAGCAACGGGCACCGACTATCAAGACCCATGTGGATATGGAGGCTTTTACAACTGCATTTCTGTTCATAGAAAATGTGCCAGACGTGTTGGCAGCTTTAAGTCATGCTCTGTGCATGCAGTGGCCATGGTTCGGGACGCTGTTGTGCACAGTGGACATGTGCCGCCCACACAGAGAAGGAATCTCTCTCTGTCTCTCTCTCTCTCTCACTCACACACACACACACACACAGGGGAGCATGTGAACAATGCAGGTGTATATTTTAAGGGGGAACGATATCTGGCCATTATATTGTTTTTCTTTGCAGCATGTAAACAGGTTTGCGGCTGATCCGTGTTCTCAGAAAGTTGTTGATGTCTGGTTTTGGCACTTCAATAAAGATATTTTACAGCTTTACATTTGTGAATGAGTGAATGAGTGTGTGTGTGAGTGAGTGTGTGAGTGAGTGAGATCACCTTGGATGTCATTTCATCAGTGACTGAAAAGTGTTTCAGTGGATTTACAGAAAACACTCCAGTGATGTTCCCCATCAGGGTTGTTTTAGGAGTCAGTGGAATTAAGGATACGCAATATATCGTTTGATGAACATTATTGCGATATTGAGCTTTGCAATACTGACAACAAAGTAGGTTGTGGTATTCACATGTGGCCCTCTAACAAATCAGAATTTTTCTTTCTTTGTGGGATTTAAGCATGCTGACCCTGAATCTCAGGGAGTACAGATGTGTTCTGTTGGTGTTTTGATTAATCATAATTTGCATGGTTCATTAAATAAATATCTTAATAAAAATGAATACCGGTTTTTTTGTTTCATAAAGGGCTTGCAGTTGTGTTTTAATAGTACAGAGAAAATAATCACTAAACTAGTTTTGCGCATATTGTGCAGACATAAATAAAATCATGTAGGAAGTTCATAGTTTAGTTTTAGAGGTTTATAGAGTAAATGTGCAAATAAAAAAATAGTAATACCCCTCTGTAATTTATTGGTTAAGTTACGTTTACTTTTGAAAAGCAGTTTTCTTAACATTAAATAATTCTGCAAATATATTTGTGATGTATCATATATTTGCAGGGAAAAACTTAAATACACAAATGTCCAAATAAAGTGCAATAAAAGTCATGCAAAGGTTGGGTCTGTGACACAGGGCTGTTTTTCTCTCACAGATTATGCCAGTAAATTAATTGGCCCTCTGTGACTCATTCACACACCCGCACTTTCCTGGCAGTCTGAGTTCATAAGTCATCCTTTCAGCCGAGCAGATTGGGCTGTGATGTATTACCCGGACTGGTCGGCATCTGGGAGGACGACGCTGCTGTGTTATTAACGTAAAGAGCAAAGAAGCTGGTGTCTTCGTGGTCTGGGTTTTTTTTTTTTAACCTGCCAACGAACAAAGAAAAAAGGAAGAGAAAACTGATAACCGGGAGCTGCACCCAAAAGTTTTCCTTTCACTTACTCGCCTATAAGTCCATGCATGTTGGGATGACAGTGTAAAGGGTAGTGTTAAGGCAGGTGCTCGGAAGCATCCCGGTGGAGCTGCTGTGTCTCACATGCCCCAGTCGCACCTCAATTAAATGAGCTATTCAGGAGTGTGTGGAAAGGTCGTGTGACCGGGTGTCAGACGGTGACGCCTTTACATCCCCCAAGTGCAATTTAAAGTTCTTAAGCTCTAAAGCACACGTGTGTCTTACAAATTACAAATTTACTAGTTCAAATCATCGAACAATTAGTTTTTAATTAAAGTTTCCAGGAGTCGTTTCAACAGCGCTGATCTGTCGTGTAAGTGTCAGTGTAGCCTAAAGTAGCTGGTGGCCGACGTTAACGTTTTTTTGTTTTTTTGTTTTTCCTCAAATGAGCTGGTCGCCGCGGCGCCGTGGCCGCGACCTCCTTGTAATAAGGTTGCGGTGGCGGTGCTGACAGCTTGTGCAGGCCTGGTGAGTAATGAACACGTCAAACCGCAGTCAGGAGACGTGCCCCTGTGTCCCCGCCGAGCCCGGCCGGGCCCCCGCACCTGTCGGCCCGGCTCTGCATGGCCTGCGCGCCCGCTCTGCTTTATTACCGGGAAAGGAGGGGCCCGCGACGACTTTAATAACGCGCGGACGGGAGTATCGAGCAGGCGTCACATTAATACGCGCGCCGTGCAGCCTCCGGGGCATCGGCGGACAAGGCCGGGTTCAAATGACTCGCGGTTGTGTTTGGCAAACTCGACGGGAGACGAGGAAAAAAACAATAACATCAGTCGAGGTAATAAAAGGGAGTCGGTAGAACACCCGCTCCGAGATCTGAATCTCCTGCCGTCACAGAAAAGGGTGCGCGGGAGAGAAAAAAACTCTCCGTAGCTCTGTTTTCAGCACAAGCACGACGACACTTGACGCTTTTGTAGATGTCCTTGACTGTGGAGATGGTGAACTGTTAGACAAAGACGTCTGCGGTCACGATCCTGGAGAGTCCAACACTAGACGAGTTTCTTTAGTCTTCCGACCCATGCATGGAGATGAGGAGATCGACCCTGAAGGACCTGTTTAGCTGGACGCAAAGAATCTTTCTACTGTCTCTCTTTTTTGGTGGACAAAAATGTTCCTGCATCGCCGCTTGCTGTTGGCAGCTAATCTGTATATAGTTTTTAGATGGTAAAGGAAATGCATGAACGTAAGTCAGAAGAAATAAGACCAAACCACATCTTCAAGACACCTGTCTCAATCCCGCGGTTTGTTTGAACGTATAGCTGCTTATTGCATGTAGTTGCCTTTATTTCAAATGCGCTATGCGTTGCCAAGTAAGCCCGCAGACGTGCTGAGGAGATCGCAGGCGCACGGTACAGTCTGACACGAGATCAGAGGTCCAGCCACCATTCTCACACAAACCTTGAGGAAGGGGGCGCTATCCACAATAGCAGCACGCACGCTGGTTAATGCGATCACGGGGAGGCAGGAAGGGCGCACATCTAGTGGAGCACCGCGGGGAGCAGATGGGGCGCGGGGAAAAAGTCGAGCGCGAGGTGGGAGGGAGGCTGTGGCGCACAAGCAGTTGTTTGGCCTATAATACAGGGCGGGTTCTTAAGGTGTTGCGAGAGAGAATTGAGTTGATCTGGCGATATTTCTTCGTTGTCTCTGTTTGTGGTTACATCCATTAATCAGCCGCTCCCAAAAGCATAAAAGAACTGATTATTTAACCAAAAAAACAGCGGAATCAGCTGGGCTAAGCGCATTAACGAGCTCGCGCATGCACGTAGACCCCCCCCCCCCCCCCGCGCGCGCGCGCGCACACACACACACACACACACACACACACACACACACACACACACACACACACCTTCCTCTGGACATTTTGGAAGCTAGCGCTTTACTAAATTAGTTTCTAATGATTAGTAGCACTTTCTGTAACACAGCAGCACTGGGGCCAGCGGGGCTGGGACAAGGAAAAAACCTGAAGGTTGAGAAAATGCTTAATGGGTCGCATTTGTTAAAGTCATTTGATAAGTACAGAAATTAATTCTTTAATATATGTATATATGTATATGTGTGTGTGTGTGTGTGTGTGTGTGTGTGTGTGTGTATATATATATATATATATATATATATATATATATATATATATATATATATATATATACACACACACACACACACATATATATATATATATATGTGTGTGTGTGTGTGTGTGAGAGGGCTATTATTTCTCTCTCGCCACCATCACTGTTGATAGGAGAGTCTCTGGATGCATCAGGTTTTAGTGGATAATGACCAAAACACAATAAGGCACCTCACAGGCGATCAGAGACAGGGGCAGAGAGGAGACAAGGTGCTTAAGACCATTCATATTTCTCCAATCCGTGGCAGATTAATGGCTGAATCTTTAGCTATTTTCTTCCAGAATATTACGTTACAGACACACACTTCAATTACCCACTCCACTCGGGGCGCCGTGGGCTGCGTGTGCGTTGTCTTTCTGACAGCCCAAAAGCTCTATGACATTGAACACACACAGAGAGAGAGAGAGAGAGAGAGAGAGAGAGAGAGAGAGAGAGAGAGAGAGAGAGAGAATGATATGATCTAATATTGATTCATGAGATGAGTAATACCGCTAAAGTAAACAACAATTTACAATAGCCGAGACGTGGCCTCTGGCAGCAAATAACGTGGTAGCGGACTGCGGTGCTGATTGAAAAATAAACGCAAGCATATACTTCCACGTGTTTCGTAGATTTTAAAACGGGTTGCTGATCGTATTGAGTGGATGCTCGCAGTGACCCAGTGGTGACCGAAGTTCATCTTTCACCAGACATGAACTATGGTCTGCACAAACATGAAAACCCATTGGGATCCACAAAAGTTTCAAGATTCCTTTAAATGTGCACTAAAATACATAAAGCCCCCACTCCAGATACAACAGTAACACTGCTGACCTCTATAAAATAATCTGACTGGACTGACCATGTAGTCTAAGTAGACTTGATTCAAGATGTCCTGCATATAGCTATTTGACGCCTGCTGCAGATTTAGGGTATATCTTTTTAAAATGCAGATTTGGAGTGAAATTGCTAGTGGCTCTGCTGGGATTTCGACAGGCCCTGGGCTGAAGGAGAGTGGGTTTGGGGCAAACCCCCCACCCCCCACCCCCCGAGACTCTAGAATACTGAAATGGGTCAGCCTTTTAGCCATAATTAGTTCAAAAGCCAGAACCTCCTGAATAATGGATGAGGTGGGAAACCAATCAAATTATTGCAGGTTTTCGGTCCCTTCTCTGGTTTTAAAAAGACACAGGGGCCATTGAGGCCTGTATTTCAGATACTCTTTCACACGGATCTAGTGCCATGTAAAGCAGCCTGTGGCCTAACACACAGCTGTTACAAACTGGGTCTGTCATTCAGTGCTTTTTAATGTTTACAGTACAAAGGTAAGTAAAGCCGGTGGGACTCATAACTAGGTCTGGTTCTACTTTTGCTCTCCAATAATGATACTAAAGGGCAGCTGGTTTATTCATTCACTAAGTCAGCAGTCAACATTTGGCCTGATCTTGCATATTTCTCCTTTGTAACCTATGAAGGATTCACTGCTGCGTTCCCTTCAGTAACTCCCTCGTTTAGCTACTGGACAGCTGCTTCCAGTAGCTGCACACATCGGATTTAAAACCTTGATGCTCGCCTACAAAGCCAAAAATAGACCAGCCCCTCCATACATGATGTCAATGGCCAAAGCCCGATCCGTAACTAGAGTACTTCGAACCTCAAGTAAGGCTCATCTTGAAAAACCATGTTTCAAGTCTCATGGAAGACAAGCATGGAGATATTCTCTGTTCTGGCTCTCAGATGGTGGAATGAACTTCCTGTGGCTGTCCAAACAGCAAAGTCCCTTGCAGTCTTCAAACGCAGAATGAAGACTTATCTATCTGTGGAATATTTAGAATAACCATTGATCCTGCATCAGTTGGGTAACCGAAACTCTAGCATGTATAGTTTGATATTGTTGTTTATTGCATTTATCATTGTCTGATAGAGCTTATACGTGTTTTGCACTTCTAGGTACAGCATTGATCCCTGTATTTCAACAGTATTCTAGTTCAATGGTATCTTGAACTCTAACCTACTGTACTGGCTAGGATACATTCTACGAGTAGATGACAAAGCACATTTGTAAGTCACTCGTCACTCTGGATAAGCGTACCTGTTAAATGCCAAAAATGTAAATGCAAACATACAGTACATGCAAAAGAAAGGACTGACAGTAGCAACAGTCAACTAAGCAAGATTAGTTTCATGTCTCTGCTTCTTCTTTCTGTACACTGCAGCAATGAACAGAGAGCATTTTGTTTTAAAAATATACTGGTGTTTCATTTGACAGAGTAAAGTAATCGCTGCTTTGTCACCTGAGATGCTCGTTTTAAGGGTGGAAAACTGATGACATTAAAATATGACAAACGTGACTGATGCTTGATGTTACGTATGCTAGTATGCCTTTTCTGACTCGTGTTTGCAAGGCCTGATGAACCAAAATTATTTTAACACTAAGAATATATCTTTAGATTAGTAATAATAGTGGCAAAAGTATCCGCACCAATAACGTCACGCCCAACATTAGTTGGTTACATGTCAACAGTTTAGCTAGCTATGTTAAACTAAACAATTTCCAACAAAGCCACAAACTAACCATAGCGAAAATAAGTACTAGTGGAGGTAATCCGCCTGTCATACTACGCACGTTAATTACTGCTGCCTCCTCCGCAAACCACTCCAAATGCACCACTAACCCACACCTAGCTCGGTAGCTACTGCACAGACGCCCGAAGACCGCTTGTGCATGCGTGTTGCAACAACAGGGCGCCGTCAGCGGGTGAAAATGCTTGGCTACCAGTTAGGCGGGTTGTCAAAAATAAAATCATCAACAAATAAATCCAGGTTAGCATGCATCATATTAGTTTATCCAGAGAGAGGGTAGTGCCTGAAAGGCTGCACCCAGCGGCTGTGATCAGCCATGACGGACCGTTATTGTTGTTTCCTAACGCATTCGTGCGAGCGCCTTTTTCTCCCTGTAAACAAAGCTAATGCATATAATTACCTGGCCTGCCAGGCTCGCGATCTCTCTCCATTACGACCCATCTGTGTTCGCGAGCGAGACGCGCGCGCGCACACACACACACACACACACACACACACACACACACACACACACACACACACACACACACACACAGGGGCACGCGCCTGGGGTCTGGGGCGCAATAAGCCAATCATTCAAAACATTGGGGGGAAATGTATGCTAAAAAAAATAGTCGAGAGCAATGGGTTTTTATTGCTTGCTGAACTAAGGCTAATTGTGGTTGTGTTGATGCGGCGGGTTTTTTAAGGTTTGTGTGTGCCCATGTATTTATTTAACAATAATTGACCTTGTTTAGCGGTTTTATTTGTGTAGCACACGTACAGAAAACGCTAGTTTTGTTGGGTAACGAAGACATTGTAATAGGAGGGAGGCTGCACGGAGCATGTTCATCTCTGGTTAATGTGATGAGTGAAATGAGGCAGATCTGGGCTGCTGCGCCTGGAGACTGTGGGGAAAACAGCCGCTTATAAATAATTTCAGAGCTAAATTGCTGTTCTGGGATCAGAACTGCAGCCTGCTGGTGCTATTTCAAAGAGAAGTGGCGTTAAGCAGAGCTGATCTGAGATCAGCTCTTCTGCTGTGGGCTGCTCTGTGAATATGCGCCCAGCGTGGTCTCCGGGATGCAGTGGACTTGATTAAATTAGCATCCAGGGAGAGAGTTTGCTTTCAACCAAATGTGATTTCACTTCCCACCCCTCCGCGCTGAGCCGTCCTGGACCTTGGAGAAAGGACAGCAGCGAGACAAAATGCGTGCGAGTACAAGATAGAATGGGGACAAGAATGACACACACGCTCGCACACAGACGGAAGGGGTGACTTCTCCAAACTCAGTTATTTCATGCTGAGTTTTTATCATAGGTGTTTTGTCAAAGGGAATCTCTGGAATCTTCCCATACGTGTAGCACATTTATCTAAATCAAGACTTTATGCACCAGATTAACAAAAATTAAGGTACATCTGATAACGGCGGTAACCCAGTAATGATGGTGACGTTAACGCTGAATGAGTGTGTAAGCTTCCCAGTGAACATCCAGGGGCTTCCAGTGGTTGACATGTAGGAGGGTTTCTGCATGATTTCCCCCATGAAGAACCTAGCAGTGCCCAAGGAGAGGAGTTTCGGTCTCGAGCCATCTCTGTACAGGTGCCAAAACCCAACATTCTACTGCCCTCTTCTACAGGAAATGAGATCACCTCAAAACAAAGGCTCATACTTGCATGTTCAGGGGGGAAAAGGAAAAGGCAGCAGTTTTTCTGACTGATGTTCGTTAGAAACAATGACCTGGCGATAAGTGTGTTTAAAGGCCTAATTCTCTCACCCCCCCCCCCCCCCATCTAAATGAGCTGCTGTCTCGGTTAGATGAGCCCACCTGCCATATCTCCCACTTAAAATGTGCAGTACAGAATAATCAGATCCAAATCAAATCTTCAGCAGATGAATGCATTCATTCACACACACACACACACACACCGAGGGGAACCTTTTTAACACACGTACCCACATGCACAGTTAACACCCTCTTCTCATGCAGAATACCAACCTGCAGGTACAGCACTTAACATTTCACAGGGTGCAATCTTGCTAAGCAGTGCTCGCGTCTGAGCAGACGGCTCGCATTGTGATACCTCTCCCGGCTGGTATTAAGGCAGCCTTAATCTCCGCTGCGCTCTTCTCCCTGTGCCATCTCTGTCCACTCCCTCGCTCGCACTCTCCTCCCCCACCGCCGCTAAGAGCGAGTCGTTCCACACAATGGAGCCTTTTCATCCGCCGCAGACCTTCAGCAGTCGAGGTAGCACCTAAGAGGCTCCCCATTGGGCTCCACTCTGCACCAGACTGGGAGGTGGGATTCAGAAGCTTATTGGAAATATGTGCGGCATCCCTGAGATATTCCAGTGCGGATCTGGGAAATTCTGGTATTGAATATTGTCAGCACGGGGAGCTAATTGAACGGTTAGTGTAACCGATTAGCCCTTTTTCATCACACCTGCCCCTTGGGAGGAGGGGGAAGGGGTGTCTGTAAGACTAGACCTGCAAGGTTGTGATTTAAGCACTATACTCTATATCTTAATTTAACAGCCGAGAGTTAAACACATTTGCACTGTGCTGTTAGAGACAGCAAGTCAATGCATGAAACCCGTGGACACCCTGTGCAGAATCCAGTGAGCATGTCTGGGTGGGTTTTGTCTGTTTGGTTGACAAAAACACTTTCAGTGAGGTCAAAATTAATTTTTCATTTAACCAGTGCCACCAACTCTAAAATGTAAGAGAGGAAATTAAAAGGTAGCATCCAGAATAACAGCCTAACACACATTTGAACTAAAAGCATCATTCTCAGTTCCGTGAGAGGTGGGGTAGAATCAAGAGCGGAGTGAGTCCAACAGAATGTCACTGGGAACTGAGTGGTCATGCGCTTAGCCTGAAAAGCAAGCACACTTACTCAAGAAAACAGTGGATTCATTACACGTAGAAATAAAAACAACAAACATAACATCTGGGTAGAGCTAAATGAGGAATAACCTGTGGATACCTATCTTTGAAAGATGGTAAATGAGTGTAGTACTATAATGGGGGTTTAATATAAACACGTATCTATATCAAGCAGCTTTGGAGGCGCATAACGCCAAAGCTTTATTGCGAGCATAAGGCACGTTGTGAATAACCTCTCTCAGCCAGACGCGAAGCCCACTATGGAACGCAGCGGGGCAGACAATAGAGCTGTATCTGCAGTCATTAATTCAGAAGTTTAAAACACACAATCTCAAGTTTCTTTTTGAGGTTAAAGCTGTGCAAAGGCAGGGAAATGGAGCATCTCCCTCTGAGGCACGGGCTTTGCTGAGTCTGTGTGCACACAAGCACACACCTGCACGATCTAGAGGTTTGGTCACTGCGTTCCACTAGCAGTCCAAGTATAACACAGTGACAATCTCCATAAATCAGGAATGGGTCTCGCGGGGAATGTGGACGTCTCAAGCGATTCTATCGAGTTTACAGTGTACTTGCATTCCGTGTTATTCCCATCAGCAGACGCTGGGAATGCAAAACTCAACATCGCCACCTAGTGGCGATGAATATGCACGTTGACGTCGATTTAACAATTCCCAAGTATGCGTATAATGAATTAGGGCTAGAAGGACCCGCGCGGTCCAGCCCGTACAGGCTGCTCCTCCTGACGCAGCGTGTCTCCGTTCGCATGGCTGGACTTCTCTTCCCGCACTGAGCTTTGCCTTCAGCGTCGCCCCCACTGAGTTTACGCGTTACAACAATTTTAATGAGGCGCATATTTCTGTGCAGCGCCTGGCCCACAATCCTTTAATCCTGTCTTTGAAAACAGCTGGCGTGACAAAAGGTTAGTGCTCCGTTAACTAGGATCTCCAACACACAATATAATACGCACATTGAGCTTTTTGCATGAAGCATTCGAACCTTTATGAGAACGTGGTACAGTCACCAAATTTCTTGTTATGTACCGATTGATGGATTGTAGTTTTTAATCTGTAGCCAATTTGTCTTTCAGTGTGAGGGAATTTTGAGTTTCAACATACAAACTTGAGCTTTACACACATGCTGAAATCTGTTTGCCGTATTTGACTTTTCTACTATTGGACCGATGAGTTGGATTTCAGGGACGCGCGGTAGTTTAAACGCGTCCATCTTCCAGCGGCCTAATGCTGCCCGTTACTCACCACAGCACGTATTCTGGGGTCCGTTTGAGCGGTTTTGCCCCCGTACGGCAGGGTGACACCGCACGAACGGTCCGAGTCATTCTGTCTTTAGTGGCTCAACGTCACCACCGACGCTGTTAAATATGGTTTTGAAAGGCGGAATTGTGATGTAAACAAGCACATTTTTACTCAAACGCTTAGAGATAAATGTACATGGTTCATATTTGAGAGCCGTGAAGCGTTAATTCAAGGGTAATTCAAGGATGCATGCTTTTACTGAAGTATATATAGGAGTTAATAAATCAATTTTAAGTAATACAAAGTTGTATTGCATAAAGAAAATACTTTGTCGTTCCCCGACCATCACCCCACACTGACGTCACTGACACCAAAATATCTTCTATGGCGATTTATTAGGTACTTGTCCAATATTTCCATCATTTTCAACTCAAGGCTATTACAAAGAACTGTGGAGTTGAAGGGGAAAAACACACTTCTCGGTGGTGAGCCCAACCTCCTAAAGCGCTGTAATCATACGTGGTACACTGAGGTGCTGCCTTTGGCATTGCGCTACTGGTCCCTTGGGGCAGTTGTGGGAAGTTACTTCTTTTAACCTGATCTGAGAACAGCTTTTTAAAACTCTTTCCATCACTTTAGGTGCACCTCTCAGTCAGCAGGGTCTGTCCTTTCGGTGTGGAGCTCCATGTGGCGGTAAGAGCCTTCAGGATGGGAATGAGCGCTGACCTAGGATCAGGTCTTGCTATTCCTATCCTGCAGAACACTTCTACATTCTGAGTCTGGATCAGTCCTCTGACTGTGGGATCCTTTATATACACACAGGCCACAAAAATATGGATGTCTGCAGACAACGCAACTCTGACTTAGACTCATTTCAATCTTGTTAAGGGCAAATTCCCAGAAATGAGAGCTGTCGAACAGAGCTTCTCGTCTGAGGCTTCTCAGTCTAATGTGTGGCTGAGGAGTCGTCATTGCCGCTGACCCTGCAGGCCATATTGCAAATCCACAAGAACACTGAACAGAGTTTCTGAAAGGTACGATTGTAGAGAGAAACACACCCCTTTCCACTGTCTTAACGTTATCACAAAATGTATGGACAAACCTTTATTTAAAAACAAAAAACAAAACCTTTCTGCAAAAAGACAATACCCATGGTCCTCTCTGAAACTAAAAACCTCACCCAAGGCTCTCTGGCTTGCACATGTCAGTTTACAGGGCTATGAGGTAGGAGGGCAGGGTAAGCCATTTAAAACCCAAAGCCCAAGGGAACCATGCTATAGCTAGGGCAGCGCCACTGAGCCAGGCAGGCAGCTGCCTTCTTGCCAGCACACGCGTGCGCGCACACAGAGGTCAAAGGCCGCGGAGACGGTGGCGATGGAGCGCGCAGGCCGCGTAACGGCTGGGGCGCTTCGCATTTGAGGATCAAAGATGCCAAGTAGGATGCAATAGTCAGGGTTCCATATAGCCATAACTGCCAAATGTTCTACATTTCCACGCAGATATGTTTATAGATGTATCGTTACACATTGAAGCAGTTCCAGACCTGAGCATTATGTGACATATATTCTGACATAATATAACTTTTAAAAAGGGGGGCAAGGATACTAAAAGAACAGAAGTGTGGACAGTTATATGCACCTCCCATATGTAAACAGACAAAATTCTTTACATCCCTTTGATTTTAAAAGAATCAGGTATACAGTACAAACACTTACAGAAACATTTTGTTAATGACTGATCGTTTTCATTAACGATTTGTCATTTTTTTTAACGATTCTCTCAAAGCTCTTCCAGCACTGCAGTCAAAAGGAAAATGGAATTACAGTACACAAGTTTCACAGGCTGGTCATCTCTGAGGAAGCTTTAAACAGGGAATATACTGTTTACATACATCTACACTCAACTTTTTTTTTGTCTTTTTTCAGAGTAGAGCGAAATAGCATGGATAAATTAGGAGGTGTATATATGAAATGTAATGGATTGGTTGATCCTAACAAAGGTTCTTTTAAAAAAATCTTTTTTTTGCAAATTCACATAAAACAATTTGTGTATCTGTAGTTCAATAGTTCATATGGGCATTGAGAAGGGAGTCGAGCATGTTGATAGTGTCCGTGTAGTCCATATGCTGCCCGTTCAGGCACAGAGAGGCTCCGCCCTCTGAGCTCTGCCCCTCCCCCTGCCTTCTGTCAATCTTTCCCGCCTGGGCGTGGCCCAGGGGCTGACTCACAGGCATAGGGGCAGGGGCAGGGGCAGAGTGAGTTTTAGAGGAGCGGTGGCTTTTGTGGTGGCTGCCGTGGCCGTGTGCGTGCGTGTGGGCGTGTACGTGGGCATGCACGTGGGCGTGCGAGGTGTCATGCCGGGGCGCTCGGTGGGACGAGTGCTCTCTGTGTTTGTCTCGGCCCGAGCGAGGGCTGTGTCTGCTCTTACCGCTGCTGGCCACTCCTCCGCTCTCTGACACCTTGATCTTCATCTTCAGCTCCTCCTGGCTCGCGCTGCCGCTCTCAACCGAGGAAGAGGAGGACGAGGGGTGCCTGCGCTTTAGCGAGCCACTCTTCGCCACCCGCTCCTGCCCCGGCTGCGCATATTTGGCCCGGGACGAGGAGGCGGCCGCAGCGGCCTCGGGCAGCGGATGCTTACGATGCAGTTCGTTCTCCTCCGCGTGCCGGCGTCTCTGCAGCAGTTCGGCCGCCTGCTTCTCCCGGTACTTCTCCAAGGACAGTTTGGTGGTGGCTGCAGGGGCCGGGCAGTGGCCGTGCTTGCTCACTGGCGCTCCCTGCAGGCAGAGGTAGGACTCTGGCTGGTTGTTCTGGGCCACAAAGCCATAGGTGGAGCTCAAGTTCGAGAGGCCATTGAGGGAGAGCGTGCTGCTATCCAACGGGAATGACGTGGAGGGCTCAGAGTACATGCCCCCCATGAGATCAGGTTTGCTGTCCATCAGAAAACTCTCCTGGCCCAGGTGAGGAGCCTGGAACGACGCGTCTATTGACTGGTTCTCTGTTTTTGACCTTTTCGCCGCTTGCGTAGCCTAAAAAATAAACACACAAACGGCATCACAATCCTCGAGCTTCAGACACGGTCTCATGACTGGAATCTTTTGTAAGCCAGAGTCCCATGAAGCATGCTGTTCGCCCCTCCTACCCCGAAGCAGTACAGACCCACTGAGCGATCAGATTAGAGGGGGGAAAAAAACCCCACGTACCCGCCAGTTTCGGATTCTTTTCAACCTGCTGGGTGTTTTCTCCAAAATCTGTAGAAACTCGTGTGTTAATTCTGAATGAGGATCGGAAAAGAGAGAGAGCTTAGAGATCCTGTTGGGATAAAACCAGACAAGCAGACACATTCTTCAAGAGGAACAGTAGGAGGGACTGACGGTCAAGCAGGTGTAGCGTGACGGTGGGGTCCAGGTACTCCCACCAGTGTTTGCCATCAGACGAGACGGGGATCTCCCAGTTGGACCACTTGCAGGCCAGGTGGATGCAGACGCAAGCCACCACTGTGGGCTTGTACTGCAGACAGAAGGTGGTCAGGTGCAGACTGGATAAGACACAAAGAAATGGGAAGAGGAGGGAAAGGGGGGGAGAGAGCGAGAGAGAGCGAGAGCGAGAGAGAGAGCGAGAGCAAGAGAGAAAGAGACCCAGGTTCAAACCAGTGTCAAAATCGATGGCATAAACTTAATTCATCTCCAATGGCTAGTTTGGGGATTTTGCTGGTGGTCAGGATGTAAGGCCAAATGTGAACCAGACGACCACAGCAGGTTCAAGCAGTCAGCTCTTTTATAAATGCACACGCACAGAAGCTTGGCCATGTCGTTTTCCTACAGCAGTGGAGTACAGATGGCAACAAGACCAAGCTCATCTACACAGTGAAAGGAGGGACGCACAGACCGAGTACTTAACGTACTGACAACTACTTACGCCAACCATACAATGACTCCTCTGTAGGATCTGAACAAAACGTATGGCTGGGCAGAGTTTCCTTTTATTAAGGAACAATAATAAATCTGCCCTAGTAAATGTTCCCCCTCTTCAACACAGCTACTTAATGTCCTGAACTTCCAGGAACAGTATTTGGTCTTAAACATTAGACATTAGCATTGGCTGCTAGACGGTCTGAAGCAGGGATGTGCTCCTGGGCAGGGCGCCCCTATCTGTGCGGCCTTAAACACCACCCCCCACCCCCACGCACACACAGTGAGGGCTTACTCTGACAAATTCCTAATCAACATGGGAAAAAGGAAAATGTTCCAATTAAAAATGACTAAGCGACAGAATTAGCAAGCACAAGATTGAGTCCATTAGTATGTTCTACTGTGATAGTCACAATGATGATAAGCATGCCACATTTCTCATTACAGTAGACCATGAGAATAAATATCACTTAATTATGACTTTTAAAAGATGATTTTAGAGCATTACTATGGCTTAGTTACTTTCTTCTTTGAGCAATTACAAACGTCACTTAGAAGAAGTCAGTCATTATTTTAAAAAAGGAAAGAAAACAAAAAAGAAACAGAACTGAAGGTTTATGTACTTACCGGCAGAGTCTCTAAGTTTACACCTTTGCAACCCTTAGCTGATATTCAGGCTACCAATTGAGTTATTAGACCTATGCACTCTCAACCAAGCAATATTCAGGAGCACCTCTACACTTCACCCTGTGCATTCAGCCTTCCGTGCCAACACTGGGCCCTCGTACAATACACCGCACAGCACCGGGCAGCAGGACTCCCCCTAGGGGCCACGCCGCACCATGGCGCAACAGGGCGTTGGACACAGGAAGGAGAACCCGGCAGAACAGGAAGCTATAGGGTGCCATCGCAGTGCAATAAATATGGTCAGGGTAACAACCTGTTGGTAGCCATGAAATAGGACGTCTGGGCCAAATCCTTGCTTGCTGTGTGGACAAAGGGGGAGAGACAGAGACACAGAGACACACACACACACACACACAATCAGATCATGCTAACTAGACAGGAACAAAACAGCATTCTGCCCATTTGCCTCAGGTCTGACCTGTTACCAAATAGATAAATAAGCGACACAGTAGGAGAAGGATGTACGAGTTAAACGATGTATCAATATAGCGGTACGAGTTAAACAATATATCGATGTGTCTGTGTATTGTTACATGCCTGCTTTGTCCTTTACTATTTTTGGATGCAGGGGGGAAAAAAAAGAATACTAGCAGTTTGTAGGGAAAGAAGGAGAGGCAGAGAAGATACATGAGAGGGAGAAAATAAATGCTAATAATAAAAGTGGAAGTATCTACCTCGCACTAGCTGGGAACATCTCACAACATCTGTGTGTGGATGCTCTATAGTAATTTCAAACCCTGTAAGGAAATACACAATTAGAAAACAGCGCTCAGTGAAACAGACACTGACCTATACACAAAGCCCTAAATCACAGACAAGCAATACAAGCTCATGCAGTTACTAAAGCTTCTAGTCCAGGTCAACACGGTTCCACTGACAACACGTGGTAAGCAACACCATGAAACCAGCATGTCAAACAGAACAACTGCAACTGTTCAAACAGGGTGATATTTGATACGGACTAAGAAGCCCTGATTTATATGTCGTCACCAAATTCCTATTACTGACCAATGCACTGGCTTCTAAAAGCATCTTTGGTTATACAGAAACTCAGCAACTCTTGCATGAAGGCAGTGTTATCCCCACCCCACATGAGGACAGAGACCTCCAGACTTACCAAGTGTCTGCAGTACTATAGTTTCTAGTAGCACCAGCTCTTGGGCCTGTTGGAGGTATGCCTGGAGCCCAGAAGACAGCCATCACTCTACACACTGATATGCAGCTTAACTCATGTGTAACAAAGGCTTATATTTCACACGAACAAGTTTAGCCCTGATGCATTAAAACCATCGTATTTCTGGATCCCATCATAGAATGCAGAACAGAGGCCCATCGGTTAGCACACATGAACTGATTTACTCCCATCTGACCACTGCTTAAGAGCAATGAACAAGCATCATTTTCTGGTTTATTTTAAAGTTAACTTGGCAAACGCTCAGCTCGTTCTGCCGATTTATGCTGCGTCGTCCGGCCTGCAAACGGTGACTCAGCTCCAGTGAGGAGGCAGCCAGACGCGCGTTCCGTCAGGCCCATACTCACATTGCTACTGGCATCCAGTGGAGGCTCTTGCGGGTTAAGACAGGCGTGTGCCACTTTAATGACGTGTTCAAGTTTCCTGGGTTGCTCCTCTACTTTAGCAGCCAAAAACAGAGTGGTGGGAGAGATGATCTGCGGGAGGGAAACGATAGTTAAAACGCGCCAACAGCAGGAGAGTCGGACGTGCGGCCAGGCGCACTGCTGTGGCTAGCGGCTAACGTCTAAATGATGAGTGGCCTGGATCATCTACAGACGAAGATCCAGGTTATGCGACCTGCCTGATATAGCAACCATGTCATCGCGCAAATAACGAACGGTATACTCACGTTTCGATGGAACTTTGTGAAGGAATTCAGCATGTAAAATCTGTGCATATAGACGATCGCAGTGTTGATTGTAAGCTGAGAACTGTGTAGACACGCTAAGGAAAATGTGAACCCACCAACGAGGCAAAATAAGTCGATACTGCAGTAGTGATGCGCGGCCAACTTTAGCTCGCCGGCGTTAGCCGCGTATTTGCAGCTAGCTAGCGCACATCACGAGGTACCAAGACTGAAACGGTGATGCTAACACTTCCGACATGCATCGTAAAAGGGAATGGTTTGATCTTAATAAAGACTAATCAACTCACACCTATTTATTTAAATATATTTAAGCGACAGGCTGTCATCTATTTTGCTAGCTAAGACGACAGCTAGGTTATTAAGCGGAGAGTGTTCAGTAGCCATCGCTGACTAGCCTTCACAGCTAGCTGGTATTAGCACGTCCTCGGTTGGCGTGCTAGCTAAGCAGCTACACCACTTCCCTTTCTCTTTGTATTACACTTCCTGCCTCTCTGACCTTTAAAAACATTTTTAATTAAGGCAAAAACGACACGATACGACGCGTACTTTAACTGTATTTTCTAATAGACGGGTTTGTCTCCTGTTTCAGCTAATTCAGGTAACATGAAGCTAGTTCCTCAGGCTAGCTAGTCCTCTGGCTAACACGAAGGTCTCTTAGCAACACACCGTTCTGTCGCCTTCACTCTAAGGATACACATTAAGTCGCTGGCCCATATCCTGGATCAGATTTGCAGCTTGCTGTCGATAAGACAATTCCCGATCTGGCTCGATTCCACAGCGACGAGACGGCGTGTTTTCTATTTGTTCCCGGTTGAAGAGCCATTTCGGAGAGCTCCGGTGCACCATCGCCATGTTCATCCCGACGTCCCACGCCTCCTTCCGCTGAGATCACCATATTACCTACGACTACTGATAGTGGGTCACACTGCCCCCTGGTGTTTCGGAGAAGTGCTGCGGGCAGAGACGCTTACTGGCTACCGTTACTTTGCAATGGGTGAAAGAGGCTTGCCTTGCCGCACAGAACAGTTACCTACAGTTTACTGGTGTTAGTTATAGGCTGCAGAAAACTAGTCTTCTGCTCCGTGAAAAAAGTCTGCAAGTTTTCATACCAAAATCCCTTGTTCCTCGGAGAACAATAACCCTAAGAAACCAAGACTGGTAGTTAGGCTTTTGTACTGTGAAACATATAATCAGTTTTCACAGTGCAAAACGGTTTCCAAAACTTATATCTTCCATAATCATTATTTCTTAGTCCTACTGAAAACGACCCCCCGCCGCTCCCCCTTGTGAATAAAAGTTTATCGGAATCAAAACCACTTTATTTCACCTGTCACACATTTGTCTCGGTGAGAGCACAGATGTAACAGTTTTAACTCTTAACACGATAGATTCCTTGAAGCCATCTAGGACAGAGAAGGAGACATTAGGACAGAGGTTAGGCTTTGTCCACAAACGTCCCTGTAAATCAATCTCGAATCCTATATATGACTTGGTGGAATGTTTTCTGCTTTATAATGCAACGTTAGCTTGGAGACACAAGATGGGGGTAATGGCACTAATGCAATTATTTTCGGTGTAGGCTTAACCATCCACCACCTTCGAAAGCTGACACCTGACTGACATTCTTTTGAACAGGGTAACACACACAACATATGCCTTACTCTAATATTTTTAAAACCAGAAAAACGGTAATCGAACAAACAAACAAGCAAATAATGTGGAAAACACTGACATTACATCGTTACTATAGGACAATGTTTATGCTGTGTGAAAACTGTTCCAGGGTGTTTGGGTTAAATTTATCCCCAATCAATTACTTTAATTAATTTGACATTATGGATCTAAGTTAAGTATAGCACTTGTGATTCCAGTGTATATGTTAACACAGATTATCCCAAGGCGGTTATCATTTGGTCTGTTTTCCCGTTGGAACAGACGGTATGCAAACACTCGCTGGTTTCTATGAATCAACTTGGTCGCCTTTCCGCGGATCCCGCGCGGGTCTGGGCAGAGGTCTAATTCACGCACGCGAGGATTTCAATTAGAGCGTACTCGTCGCGCTCCGCAGCATTAGTTCGCGAGCCTGTGCGGGGTCCGGGAGCTTCCACGCGACGCTGAACGTGCAGTCGGCGCACAGCCCGCGCGGCTCACCGTCACTTCGCCCAGTGCGAGCGAGCTTCCCGAAGGCAGGCTGCACGCGCGCTCACTTCTCGTGCAGGCGCGAGATCGTTTGGATGCCGATCATTTGAAGCGCGACTGGATAACAATGACGGACCCATCGGCTCCTGCCCCGAGTCCCGCACCCGACCCGACTGTCGTGAGTCCCGTGGCTCTGAACGGACTGTGCGAAACTGCAGAGCCGCGGCAGCCCAACACAGAAAGTCCCGGAGACACTTTCCATATGGACCAGCAGATGAAGATAAGCGACGTGGAAGACAAAGGTATGGACGAAATAAAATTTAATACACACCGGTGTGGGTCATTTTAACGATAACTGACGGTACCCTAGGCGTACGCGTGTGTGCGTGCGTGTGTGTGTGTAAACATGAAACTGACAGCATGAGGGATTATTTTGCCAGCCATAGACATAAATACATAAATATAATGTTGAACGTATTATAAAGAAGACAATTCACTGCATAGCACAAGTAAAACATTTCCTCATAGCCAGTCTTCTCATGAGAAATAAACCGAATCCAAATATCAATTTGGACATTTTAACAAATTACCGGTTTTCAAGTGTCCAAATACGCAAGCACAATATGTGATCTGTTCCACTATTACACCGAAGCTATTACCGTCCTGTGTGTGTAACAGGACGCACCTGGCTTTATAAGTCTTCATAAAATGGCACATTCGGTGGAACAGAAACCGTGGCCCACCACTTCTCCCCGCTTCACCGACGCGTCCTCGCACATCACTTACCCATTTCTCTTCTTTCCTATTTTATTCATGAAGTGACTGACCTATTGATTTATCGACAGACCTTCTGGAGAGCAGTTTGCGCCTAAAACCCCACGAGGCCCAGAGTTACCGTAAGAAGGCGTTGTGGGTGTCGTGGGTGTCCATCGTAGTGACGCTAATCCTGGCCATAGCAGCGTTCAGTGAGTACCCCCACTTCTCCATCACTGATGAACCTCACACATGGCAACGGCCAACTCTTCACATGTGTCGCTTTTTAAAAGTTAAAAGTTGTAAATGTTTGTGGACGGTAAGGGTTCAGATGGAGGTGTGGCTGGGGGGGGGGGGGGGTGCTCCTTTTTTCAGCCAACGTTGGATGCAAATTGACCCGCTTGTGCAGAACGATTAAGCGATGGTTGTAAACTGTAGCGGAAGAAAGATCTGGTTATGATACTCCACTGAGCAGTGCTGAACATCAGCAAAATAAATAAATAAATGAAGTCGAATGTGGAGATCATGTGTAAATAAGGCTGTGTGTAAAGAAAGACTATAGGTTGATATTTCTCAGCATCAGGGGTCTACCATGCTGGGAGCTATACTGCACTACACTGTAATTGGACTGTATACTGAATGCTACGATAGTGTGCGTCGTCCGTTCCCCCAAATATTTTTACATTTCCTGGCAGGTAGAGCAGGATAAAACCCACTCTGTTTAGTGGTGGATTCCAAGGATTACATCTTTAAGTGCAATGTGAATTTTTTTTCTTAGAGAGAACGATTGTTATTACCTTGGACTGTATCCCATTGGGAACCTTGTGACTCATCTCTGTCTCTCTCTCCGTCTCACTCTGAGCTTGGTGAGTTGATCTGGGACTCAGTGAGTTCTGTTGCCAAGCTGTGGAAACACACTCATGTAGCAACGCCAGTAGCACAGTGAAAAATGAGTGATGTGACAGTACTTTTGCTTTTCTTTTTTTTTTTTTTTTGACTCAGTTTCCCAAAATGAAACAGAACTGAGACAGAAGACACAGAAAGTGTGCCAGAAATGTTTCAACAGCTGGTTACGGTGAGGTCCACTGACAGTTAGGGTTTGATCCTTCCACAGCTAGCTGGTACCAAAATATTACACTTCTTTAGTAGACATTAAAAAAGATGGTCTTGGTTTATGGAAGATCAAGTGCTTGAGCAGACAGTCCCCAGGAGCTAGAGAACTACAGTTTAGTGTTTCCCCTGCTCCAACATGCCCAGTGTAACTCACTGGCTACTTCATAAGCCCTTCTCTGGGACAAGGCAGGTGTGGTGGAGCAAGATCAGCTGTCTATACCACCTTGTTCCCCTCCAGGCAGACGTTCACTTCAGCACTTTCTGGGGCAGAGTAGCGGCTTATTCACTTATTCACTGCCTGCTTATTCACTGCCTTCTTAAAGAGAAGAAAGCATTTTACAATAGATAGCTAACACAGCATAGCTCAGTATGGGGGACTACAGCATAGCATGTGCTCTTCTTATTTGTCTATGAAGGTTGTTAGTTTATCATGTCATTGATATTTCTAGTCTTAAAAGGAGTGACTGCAACTGGCCTTGTGTCTGGTCTCTGCATTATTTCACCACTCATATGAAGGCTTGTGCGTAGCAGCTATTCCCAGACTACTCCCATAAAGGGAATGCTCCATATACAGCAGATCTGCTTTGGAGTTCAGATGTGCTACTGTAGAGGGAAACCCCTGTGCTAGAGGTTCTGTGATAACATTAATGTATGATTATATCAGCCACCAAAGATCACAGAGCACCTGCCATTAGAGCTCCTCATAAATGTTAAAGTTGCAGGGTCACCAAACAAAATCTTCAGCCAGATCAAGTTGTAGTGGGCAGGTTTGTGTTTCCATACCTGTCATGTGTGCGATACTTTCTAGAAGGCTCTAGAATGTCCAGCTCAGTTGAAAACCGCTTGGTAAGAATGTTTTTGAGCTTAGTGTCAAACCTCTGAGCTACTCCACTACTCTTCAGACACACAGGGGTAGAGTCTGTTGACATAAGGGAGGTAACACAGGAACACAAAAGCCTCTGATCGCTGACCTTCTTGGGCTCATGGCTATGCTGAACACCTTAGCACTGTAGGATGTGAAGTCCTGTCAGAGAACACACATGCTTCTGTAGTTTACTGTCAGAGAACACACACGCTTCTGTAGTTTACTGTCAGAGAACATACACGCTTCTGTAGTTTACTGTCAGAGAACACACATGCTTCTGTAGTTTACTGTCAGAGAACATACATGCTTCTGTAGTTTACTGTCAGAGAACATACACGCTTCTGTAGTTTACTGTCAGAGAAGACACGCTTCTGTAGTTTACTGTCAGAGAACATACACGCTTCTGTAGTTTACTGTCAGAGAACACATGCTTCTGTATTTTACTGTCAGAGAGTCAGAGAACACACACGCGTCTGTATTTTACTGTCAGAGAGTCAGAGAACACACACGCTTCTGTAGTTTACTGTTGGAGAACACACATGCCTCTGTAGTTTATTGTCACAGAATAGAAATGCTCCTGTAGTTTATTTCCAGTACAAATATGTTTCTGCTTGGACAACAAACACTCACACACACATACATAGCATTCACAAAACACACACACACACACGCACTCTCTCTCTTTCTCTCTCTCTCTTCTCTTTCTTAATGATTTAATAAGTGTCACTACACTTCTAAGTCTCTAATTACACTTTCGCAATCTGTCTTTAATACCATTCACACACACACACACACACACACACACACACACACACACACACACACACACACACACACACACACACACACACACACACACACACACATACACACACACACACACACACACACACACACACACACTGCTCAGCTCTGATTCTTTAGATGAGTTGTTCCTGGATATTACCAGGATGTTATAATACTGTCATGTATAGGATTTGCTCTGCTTAATTATGTGTGCACGTATGTGTGTGTGTGTGGTTCCGTTTCTGGGTGTAGTCCTGTCAAATACATATTCTGGGAGTGACTGTTTTCTCCAGATCAAATCTTTGTCATCCTTCAATGTCTGTTCCTGGTTCATGTTTGCTAAAGCCTGATTGGCCGACTTAGTGTGCCCTACCAATTCAACCAATATAAGAAGCACATTCCTCGCTATGCCAACAACCGACCTGTAAACAAAATGCCTACCCACATAAACATGACATATAATGGCTTACGTTAGCAAAGTTTGTCGTTTCGGTTCATTAGAAACCAAGGCAGCGAAGGACAGCAATCTTGAGCAATGTGAACTCAAACGCTACTCTGAGTTATTGTTGCATTGTCATTTACAGTCTACTGGTGCAGACTGTGCTGTAGTGGTGCATGCTGTCTGTACTGTTGTCTGTGCTGTAGTGGTGCATGCTGTCTGTATTGTAGTGGTGCAGACTGTCTGTACAGCAGTGTTTCAGACTGTATGGAAGTTGTGTGGACACCAGTGGAAGTTGTAAGGCACCAGTGCATACTGTCTGCACTGTAGTGATGCAGACTGTCTGTATGTCAGGGTGCTGAATCTGTATTGAGGGATGTGTCTGATCAAAGTGCGTACATCATGGCAATGTTCCAGTCATCACTTTTTACATGCTTGGATGGCACTTGACCAGTGGTCGGTCGATACCACAAAGTGCACTCACCGCGCGCTAGTGCAGGGAGCGGAAAATAGCGTTAGAGTGTGAGGTGTGGTCTGATCAGATCTTCGGTTCCCATGAGGCGTAATCAGATTAGCACATGAAAATGCAAAATCTAATCCCAGTTCAGCAGATTGAGCCATGGATGTGTTGTGTCCAGTCAGTATCCGACCATCTCCTGCATTTTTGCAATTGTATTTTCTGACTCCAGATTTGATTTGTTGAGGCGTCAGGTGGGAACGGTGTTCATGTTAATTTATTCCTCATTCTCTCGCCTTTTTTTCGGATTTTCTGGAGGGCCACTGAGCTCATCTGCAGGAGGTGAGACACAGATCTCCACTCATCATGTAAGGGTTGGCAGGTTTTACAGGCAGTTGTCTATGTGTGTGTGTGTGTGTGTGTGTGCGTATGGCGAGAGAGAAGGAGCGAGAGAGAGTGAGGAGAGGTGTTGGAGGATTAAAAAGAGACAGATAGAGAGATAAAGGAGGGGGGTGTAAATATATGCGAATGAAACCTCCAGATACCTCACGGCTTCTGAGAGAGCCAATTAACACCGTCACAGTGACAGCATGTCAGCTCACACACAGAGACAGAGAGAGAGAGAGAGAGAGACGCACATGACTGCTTAACTGTGTGCATTTTCTTACATAGAGTTGAAGTTTGTTCTCACTCAGATGGATGAAATATTTACTGTCCCAGAGTTCACAACAAGCGCCAGTCAGCCTGATTGTCCAAGCCTGCAGCAGATCTGAGGAACACCCTGTATTACTACTCCAGCCCAGACAACACTGGTCCAAACCACAGTCACTAGTTTAGACAGCGCAGTTCTAAAACACAGTCACCCTGTATCCCTAGTGCAGCCCAGACAGTAGAGTTCCAAACCACAGTCCAAATATCTAATTGTGGCCAGAAGGCTGGGAACCTGAGCACTAGCAGGTGTTACTGGATGGAGGAATGGCATGAAGTACACTTATTTGTAAAGTACAAATTGTAAAGTAAATCTGTCTGTGAGCTGAAATATAAGTAGATAAAAGGTATTTTTGATCCAAATGAGAATGTTATTTTTAATAATAATGACTCATAGTTTTGCTCTAGTGTACATTAATAGGATTGATTAACTCACAAAAAAAAACAATTTCATCAACGTTGAGGCTTGTCCTTTGCCAGGCTGACTACTGCTCTGACTTGAGTTTTTAAATTTGGAAAGTGACTGGAAATTTTTAGAAAGCAAACATTCTCTTCTACAAGAGTGACTTACAGCAGCCTAGCAGTGTAATTGGTTTCAGAGCTTAGGAAGCATAGCAACAGACACCACATGCAAAATTTTGGGGAATGCAAATTTTGTCTGTGAATTTTGTCAAATTTTGTGTGTGTGTGTGTGTGTGTGTGTGTATGCAGAAAGGTGACAGCAGCATGCATGGAATATAAATATCACCGCATTGGATAAGAGAATGAGAGAGAAGGAAAGAGGGAGGGGGTAAAGAGAGAGGGAAAGAAGGAGAAAGGGAACAGGAGAGAGAGAGAGAGAGAGAGAGAGAGAGAGAGAGAGAGAGAGAGAGAGAGAGAGAGAGAGAGAGAGAGAGAGAGAGAGAACTTCAGCACTCTAAATTTTAATACATGCAGCATTAGTATCCTTTAAAACTCAAAGCTAAACCCCAGAGCCCACCGTGTAAAATAGGGCATGTGTGGTTATGGATTGTGTAGGGTTATAGAGGGTTATGGCGGGGCAGAAGAACAGAGGCAGAGAGATGGCTTTCTCATGGGGCTTACGCTAACCCTAGCTTTTGGTGCCAAACGTTGTCTCTCAACAGACAAGTATTATGTAATCATTTCGCAAAATATCATTACCATAGAGAAATTCACAAAATATCATTACCAGAGAGTAGTGCACAAATTGAACACCCCCTTAATGCCCAGGCATGGAGCACCTGTAGAAGTACGTCAGGTAAACTTCACAAAAACAGGGAATGAGACGGGTCTCCCTGTGCTGGATAACCAGATGGAAATGTATTCCGCTAAGGCTCAGGCACATAGAGAGACCGGGCTAATTGAAAAGCTGTGGTGTGCTGTAGGGTTCACACTCACACACCCCCCACACACACACACATACAGCTGCCCTATTTTCACTAAACTAACATTTACATAGAACTAGAAGATGCTAGAACCAGCATCGTGGGAGCCTTAGAACTGCTCTACTGGGAAATGGGCAAAATTGGCAGGAAAATAATAATTCAAAAAAACAAAAAACAATTTCATTGCACCACTCCTTTCAGCACAAGGGATTAATAAAGTGGTTCAGCACACAGGTTCTCAACCTCAGTGTGATGATTAATTTAATTGTGCTACACCATAATTTGTTACACTGTAACTGAAATGCTGCTGTTACTCGAGGTTGCGCTAAACCAACCCCTCAGGTGCTTTCCATGTGCTTTTATTAGATAAAGCACTGACATCCTGAAAGAGAACGTGGCTGCCCAGGTGGAGGCATGGCTGAGAGACACACACACACGAGCGCGCACACACACACACACACACACACGAGCGCGCACACACACACACACATGCAAACACACACCCCACTGGAGTTCTCTGTGTTTGCAGTTCAAACCCATTTCTCTGTGGTGGTGTCAGCGGGCTGTTTGGAGGTGGCCAACGCCGATGGGGAACTGCAGCGTTAGTAATTGCCTGACCATGTGTGGATGAGCCTGCTCTTCATAATAAAAATTATACAAATCACAGTGCAAAACAGTCGGGACTGCTGGTAGATGTTGCAGTGTGTATGTGTTTGTGTGTATATGTGTGTGGGGGAGGGGTTGTATTCCACCATTAAAGACATTTAATTAATACTATTATAATATGATTATAATATTATAGTGTGATATAGCTCTATGCGAGGCATTGAACAACCTGATAGCTCTGAACCTGGTTTGAATTTTAAGGTGTGCGGTAACGTGGGTGATGGCCTCAGCACCGAGGTGTGGTGTCAGCGAGTCTTGGAAAATTCCGCTGACGCCGTTCGAAGGGCTAACGGCGAGAGACCCAGGGGCCGGACAGTGTGCACGCGTTAAACCCCAAATGTGTAAACACAACTCGTTACCAGGGAGGCCTAAACCCACCGCAGCAGGGAAGCAGCAGTGAAGCAGCAGTGAGACAGCAGTGAGACAGCGCTGAGGCAGCAGTGAGACAGGAGAGATGCAGACAGAAAAGGATGTGGCATGTTGTGTGTGCAGTGCATGGTGTATGGTTGTGTTGAGCTGTGTGTCATTGCTAATGCTTCTGAGAGACTTGCTGTGAGAGTATGGCACAGAGCATCAGTAAACATGTAGTCTGGGAGAGACAATGAGCAAGAGAATGAGAGACACAGTGAGAGAGAGGAAGGGGGGATGTAACTGAGCGAATAGAGACAAAATGGGAGACAGTGAGCTGTGTTTAAGGTGGCTCGTGCAGCAACCTTACTGAAGGCTGAAGCAGTGGGAAAGCTTTGTTACTTTTGTAAGACCTGTCTGTGGACTGTGATTGGTGGTGGTCTTCTGAGGACCAAGAGAGACTGACAGACAGAGAGAGTCACCGACAGCAGTCTAGTGAAGCAGATCATGAGTGAGTTTGTTTGCAGAAATGTGATACCTCATTGGTCTGAGTATTTGTCTGAGCCAGGAGATACAGGATTAAAAGTACATTAAAAGTACAACATTAAAAGCACAACATTACAACTACAGGATTAAAACTACAGGATTAAGACTACATGATTAAAATCACAGGATTAAAAGTACAACATTAAAAGTACAGGATTAAAACTACAGTAAGCAGTAAGCAGTCTCTGGGAAAAGCTAATGAGTTCTTTTCTTTCATAGTGAAGATGTGTTTATCGACATGATTATTGTAGGTGAACTTTCTCAGTTTGTGTCTTAAACTTCTCCAAGTGAGTTTGGTTCCTCAGGTGATACATTTTGGACCTGTGCAGTCTTTAATGTCAGGCATGACTGGCATGTGTATCCTCATAGTACACTGGTCTTGAAGAATTTTCCTTCTGTGTGGTGTATTTGTATGTGTCTGTGTGTCTGTGTAAGAGTGTACTGTATGTGAAAATATTGAAGAAATTAAAATTTAACCACAAGAGAAGTGGATGAGAGTCTATGTTCTCCTTTATATGTATAGAAGTTTGAGTGTAATTACGCGTGTGTGTGTGTGTGTGTGTGTGTGTGTGTGTGTGTGTGTGTGTGTGTGTGTGTGTGTGTGTGTGAACATTGTGGTTTTCATGTGCCCATGTAGGCCTCATTACAAATATTCAGCTAGATATTTCACAGATTCCTCATAATGACAGTAACAAACACACACACACACACACACACACACACACACACACACACACGAATCAGTACTCATGTCAGATATACTCACACACTCAGACACACTTGACAAGCCGATCATGTCCAGATTGTTCCAGCCAGGGGATGACACATTACTCCGAACCACGTGTTTGCACATTAAATAACAACTGAATTACAATATTATGGATCACACAATGCATCTAGCATCCACTATAATTGTCTCAGCGCGTGTATGCTGTCTCGGCTCTGTGATTGCATGCTCCTCACTGGAACATATTAATTACAGCCCTCCGCAATTAAAACAAGAGAGGCACTGTAATTTACTGCAGCTCTAAGATACTAGTTGATCTGTGAACAGCTCTCCCCCTCTGTCTATCTATACTTATGACAATGTGAAGGCTCCGGCTGATCTGCGATCAGATCCCTGGCTCACTGATATGCATGGGGGTGTGGGTGCCAGAGAGAAAAGGGTGTGCTGGGGTCAGCATTGGCATCAGCATCAGGGTAGATAGCTGGAGTCCTTGCGGATAGTGACAGCCTGAAGCCCCACACGTGCTCACCTCCCACACCCAGGGGGCTGCTGGTCTCAGTAACAGCAGCATTCTCAGCAAAAAGTAAAAACAGTTCAACCAGATCTTCAGTCAAGTAACACTGGTTTTCCCAGAGTTACTACTCTAAACTGTGACCCAGCCAGGAGAGTCACAGCACTACTCTGTTTAGTGTTCTTGTGCTTGAGTGGCATCAGGCGTGTGGACACAGGATAAAACTGACCCTTGGAATGAAACGAACAGCTCCTGGAGCAGCGTTTTGCTGGTGTGTATGTAGCGCTGGTGAGCTGTTAGAGTGGGTGAAATAGAGGTGGAAGCACCCTGTAGTTCTGCTCACAGCCAGACAGGTTTGGACATAGTACACAGGACTCAATTTTGGAATGACCATACACATGGTTCAGATTTCTAAAAACAAAAGAACAAAACAAACAAAAAACAATCCTTTACGGTGCAGGTCCATGTTAGGATGATCAGCAACCTTTTCTCCATCTTGGGATGATTTATGTGTTGAATTCAATAAAAAAAAGTTTGGATGTAATGGGACTATTAAGAGCAACTTCATGCATAAGAATTCCCCCGTTTTGTTTGTGTTCCAGCTGTTTCCGTAATGAGACGTAGTGCCTCAGCCTTCGGCTTTGCAGTGAGTATACCACACTCTTCCTCCTCCGAGCCAAACCACTTTTACCGTTTTACCTCAGATACTGTCGGCCATAACAGAGGTAGCTTTTGGTAACCAGTGGTTGGTGTTTGTGCTGGTGTATATGTGTGCATGTGTGTGTGTGTGTATGTGCCTGTCTGTGTGTGTGTGTGTGTGTGGTGTGTGTTTTTCTCTTCAGTTTGACGCAATTCTAGATGTGCTCTCCTCCATCATCGTGATCTGGCGCTATAGCAACGCGGCAGCTGTGCACTCTGCACACAGGGAGTACATGTGAGTGTCACCACACACTTCTGTACACTTCGCACACAGCGAGTACATGTGAGTGTCACCACACACTTCTGTACACTCCGCACACAGGGAGTACATGTGAGTGTCACCACACATACAAGTCTGTGCACTCTGCACACAGGCAGTACATGTGTGTATCACCACACACACTTCTGTCACATCACACAGCTCCAGACACAGTTGAGAACGCTATGAACACATTGCACGTGGACCCTGAGGGTTTGGAGAAAAGAGGAGGTTAGTGACTGCTGGACGGTCTGCAGGTTCAAGACATACGATTCATCCAAACACCCACAGAGCATATTCATCAGGAATGTACACACAGGTCAGAATATCCATAGCACTTCCAAAACAAAGAGGGTTATTTAGAGGGTTATTTTTTATCACAGGTGACCTAGAATGTATTTATTCTAAATTTTGAAGTGTTCCCTGAGGTCTGTATAGAAGGTGTGTGATTTCGCCCTAGAATGAAACAAGCTGGTTTTTTTTACAGCCCTCTTTGGTGGGCTCATGAATAACTGATTAGCTCTGTTCTGACTGGCTGGTTTACAGCAAAGCAGCGTGATGGCGACTCAGCTAGCTAACTGTGAGGTGAACCGTGGCGCATTTAGACCGTGTGTGTGTGTGAGCCCGTAACTGAGGATATTTCAGTTCTCATACAAAGCTGATGTTAACAGGTTGACTGGATGTCTTGTCAGCAATAAATCTTTTCCACTTTGTTGGTGGAAAACCTATTGTTAGCTGGAAGGAGCGAGTTAGCTAGCTATGGAGTGTGTATCTCTATGCAACCGCACCAGCTAACTTCTGAATTATGTCTTCTTGATGAACCATAAATAAAAATGTACTTGACAAAGGGATTGAAAAAGATAATGTAGATTTATATGACAACACAAGGTATGTATTTGAATGGGAATATATATAGTATATCTGGCAGGAAAATAAAACAATGTGTAATTCAGCTAAGGCCATCATACTACTTAGTTGTTAGCTACTCTTATTACTTGGAGCCTGATACCCATGTTTGGGTACCCATATACACCAGTATAATGGTACCCATATACACCAGTATACCGGTACCCATATACACCAGTATAACGGTACCCATATACACCAGTATAACGGTACCCATGTACACCAGTATAACGGTACCCATGTACACCAGTATAACGGTACCCATGTACACCAGTATACCGGTACCCATGTACACCAGTATAACGGCACCCATGTACACCAGTATAACGGTACCCATGTACACCAGTATAACGGTACCCATGTACACCAGTATAACGGTACCCATGTACACCAGTATAACGGTACCCATGTACACCAGTATAAAGGTACCCATGCACACTAGTATAACGGTACCCATATACACCAGTATAACGGTACCCATGTACACCAGTATAACGGTACCCATGTACACCAGTATAACGGTACCCATGTAAACCAGTATAACGGTACCCATGTACACCAGTATAACGGTACCCATGCACACCAGTATAACGGTACCCATATACACCAGTATAACGGTACCCATGTACACCAGTATAACGATACCCATGTACACCAGTATAACGGTACCCATGTACACCAGTATAACGGTACCCATATACACCAGTATAACGGTACCCATGTACACCAGTATAACGGTACCCATGTACACCAGTATACCGGTACCCATGTACACCAGTATAACGGCACCCATGTACACCAGTATAACGGTACCCATATACACCAGTATAACGGTACCCATGTACACCAGTATAACGGTACCCATGTACACCAGTATAACGATACCCATGTACACCAGTATAACGGTACCCATGTACACCAGTATAACGGTACCCATATACACCAGTATACCGGTACCCATATACACCAGTATAACGGTACCCATATACACCAGTATAACGGTACCCATGTACACCAGTATAACGGTACCCATGTACACCAGTATAACGGTACCCATGTACACCAGTATACCGGTACCCATGTACACCAGTATAACGGCACCCATGTACACCAGTATAAAGGTACCCATGCACACTAGTATAACGGTACCCATATACACCAGTATAACGGTACCCATGTACACCAGTATAACGGTACCCATGTACACCAGTATAACGGTACCCATGTAAACCAGTATAACGGTACCCATGTACACCAGTATAACGGTACCCATGCACACCAGTATAACGGTACCCATATACACCAGTATAACGGTACCCATGTACACCAGTATAACGATACCCATGTACACCAGTATAACGGTACCCATGTACACCAGTATAACGGTACCCATATACACCAGTATAACGGTACCCATGTACACCAGTATAACGGTACCCATGTACACCAGTATACCGGTACCCATGTACACCAGTATAACGGCACCCATGTACACCAGTATAACGGTACCCATATACACCAGTATAACGGTACCCATGTACACCAGTATAACGGTACCCATGTACACCAGTATAACGATACCCATGTACACCAGTATAACGGTACCCATGTACACCAGTATAACGGTACCCATATACACCAGTATACCGGTACCCATATACACCAGTATAACGGTACCCATATACACCAGTATAACGGTACCCATGTACACCAGTATAACGGTACCCATGTACACCAGTATAACGGTACCCATGTACACCAGTATAACGGTACCCATGTACACCAGTATACCGGTACCCATGTACACCAGTATAACGGCACCCATGTACACCAGTATAAAGGTACCCATGTACACCAGTATAACGGTACCCATGTACACCAGTATAACGGTACCCATGTAAACCAGTATAACGGTACCCATGTACACCAGTATAACGGTACCCATGCACACCAGTATAACGGTACCCATATACACCAGTATAACGGTACCCATGTACACCAGTATAACGATACCCATGTACACCAGTATAACGGTACCCATGTACACCAGTATAACGGTACCCATTTACACCAGTATAACGGTACCTATAGTATGTCCTTCTTCCAGGAACAGCATGTCTGTTCATTGTCTGCCATTTTTATTGTTGCTGTGCCATTGTTGTTGTTTTGTTCTTCACAATACCCGCAGAACTGTAGAAGTTCGGCTCTGCAGGTCCAGGTCAACATTGTCTGGGCTAGAATGTGAGCTGGTCTATGCAGATTTTGAGGGTGTGAATGAATGAAGAAATGAATGAATGAATTCCACTTAAAATATCTCAAGCTGAATGTCTCCACTAAGCAATGTCTAACAGATAGATGACATGATATCTGCAGTGCTCCAAGTCACCTTTTCCTTTTGCGGAAAGAAGCAGGCACAGAGGTGTGTTGGAGAGCCAGGAGACTGGTCTCTGGTGGCCCAGCTCAGCAGACACCACCCTGTCCCTCAAAGAGGCTCTCTGTAGGCACCGGCCTGGCCTGTTATCTGGGCGACAGGAGGCTGGTGGCTTGGGGTCAGGAAGTCTTTGTGATGGGAGCAGAGAGGACAGGCAGCAGGAGAACAAGGAGACAAAAGAAGGGGAAAAGCAGAAGTGTGTGTGACTCACACACACACACACACACACACACACAAACTCTCTCACACACACACACTCACACACACACACACACACTCACACACACACACACACACACACACACACACACACACACACACACACACACACACACACACACAAACTCACACACACACACACACACACACACACACACACTCACACACACACACACACACGCTGGTTTAAGTGCCAGTGTGGTCAAGTGAGAGGGCGTCTCCTGGGGGGTCTGTTGTTATGCAGACCGCCATGGGGGTTGATGACATCACAGGCCAAACTTAGAGAGGGTGAGAAAGAGAGAGGATGAGAGAGAGACAGAGAGAATCAGAGAGAGGAAGTGTGTGTGTGTGTGTGTGTGTGTGTGAGAGAGAGAGAGAGAGAGATGAGACAGGTGAAGCTGATACTCAAAGCTCCTTTAAGTGTTAAATGGAGGGAGGCACTGACGAAAATGCTTTATTGGCAGGACTGGAGTGGGCGGGAGGAGTTGAACATGGCTCCGCCCCCCTCGCCTCTGGTCTCAGTGCCGTTAGAGCAACACTGCTGCCAGGAAGCTCTCAGTCCTGCTTAGCTGCAGTGATCAAAGCGCCAGCAGACTAGAAGGCCAGAGAGAGAAACAGACAGATGGGCAGAGAGAGAGAGAGAGAGAGAGAGAGAGAGAGAGAGAGAGAGAGAGAGAGAGAGAGAGAGAGAGAGAGAGAGAGAGAGAGAAGGGGGGTGTAAAATCTCAGGCACTGTAAAGCTTTGGGAGCGTGTGCCGCTCATTTAAACAGCCTCTAATGAGAGGAGCAGGTTGTCCATGTCATTCGCTTCGTTAGTTACCAGATCCATTGCGCACACACTTTTACACACACACACACACACACACACACACACACACACACACACACACACACACACACACACTCACACACACAAGAGAGAAAGAGAGAGAGCTAGAGAGACAGAAGGAGCAAAGAGGTGAGCATGAGAGCAGGAAAAAGGGAGACTAGAGCAAGAAAAATAGGGAGCGAGGGAGAGAGAGAGGGAGAGGCAGAGGGAGCGAGGGAGAGAGAGAAGCAGGGTGAAACAATGAGCATGAGACAGCAGGAACGAAACTGAGGCAGAAGGAAAATGAGGCTGTGAGGAAGAAGAGAAACCAGTATGTTAAATAAGCGTGCGAGGACAGTACAGAACCATTCCCCAGGGAACGCAGTGTACTTTCGCCAGTCTGCACCAAACTCCAGGCTGATTTAACACTGGGGAGCCATGCGCTAGCTACTGCTCATTGGTCCTCCTAATGATTGCTTTAGCCCTGGGGAAACTGTGATTGGTCAAACTGAGAGAATGCTAAGCTGTGATTGGTGATGTTTGGACCAGGACAAAGCTCATTTTGTTTTGGTTTAAAAATAGCGACCTTTTTCAGCTGGTGAGAAAAAAACAAACATAGAATGCAGTTTCATTAGAAGGTAACAGGGTCTTGCCTAAGACCAATCTCCTGTCCTGATTTGTGTCTTCTGCCCTGTCTCCAGCGACAAGAGCAGCTGAGGAATGCTGTCAGTGCTTGGCCCTGCCTTAGGCCAGTGGCTGGGTGTGCTCACGGTGGCACAGTACCACAGTATCTTCCTCCGTCACGACAGAACGATACAACAGACTGTCCAAAAAAGAGAGGGAGAAAGATATGTGAGGTTGGGGGGCGGTGGTATCGTTAGACCTGTGCTGATCTTTAGCTGCTCTGCACTTGTCTCTTTGGGCTGGAGTTGAATGCCAGAGACTGAAGCTTTAAGCTCCTCTATAGGCCATGTAAGAGTTCTCACACTAACCATGTGTGATCAGACCATCACACACACACACACACACACTCACACACGCACAGACACACACACACACACACGCGCGTGCACACACACACACACGCACACACACAGACACAGTTGCACAACAGCAGTATTTGGGCTTAACTGGCCTTATGTAATTAAAGCCAATTAAAATAATTCTTCTGAGACACTTCACTTCAGAGCACAAGCGCGTGTTTATGCATGTGCATGTGTGCATGCCTGTATGTGTGTGCAGACATTTAAAAAGCACACAAAGCTAATTATTTTCCCAGCAGTCTGCAATGCGGCTACACCCAGCCCTGCTCCTCTAACCTGCTCTGCTGGTGGTGCAGGAGACCGCGTGCATTTCTCCACTGCTGAGATGCTACACTGAGACCGTGTAGATCCACTGGCTTAGGGTTCATAACTCAAAACACCCTGCACTTTGGATATTGTACCCTATTTACACTTTGGCAATCAAAGGACACTGTGATGTTTTTTGAAAGTCTTTATATCTGGACAAAGTAACTAATGTATTATATCCCAGCCCCTTGACCATTGTCATATGTCTACTCCCACTGCACTGGAGCAGTTTCTACTTCATTAGTGCCTGGTGCAAAAGTTTAATGTAGCAAACCTATTAACACAAGCATTGATTGGACAACGGACCTTGTCATGTTCCAGTGGCTGATCTTGTTACTGAGCCTAAATGCAGTAGTTGCGCTAGCAGGCTTACGATGTCTAAAAAAAGATCCATGATTCCCACATTCCTGGGTTCAGCTTTCCAGAAAGTTACTGGTATCTGCCTCATAATATCTGCCCTGGCCCCACTCTAGCACTGATTCCATTACACTCGTGGCTCTCAGTAATGGTAGGACTTTATCAGTGTAACCATTACAGCTTACACTGACAGAGTAACAGTAGCACGTTACGTCTGAGGGGTTCAACGCAGACACAGCCAGTCGGATCTTTGCCTACACTGCCACTTCGCAGGTGCAGCTCACCCCCACCTGGTTCGTTTGTGTCCGTGCCAACAGCCGACACCATGTGCTGACTACCACGGCGCCGGATCCCTTCAACCGGAGTTGCCGTGGCGGTGGTTTCCGTGACGGTGGTTTTGGCGCAGCGCAGTGGTGCACTGCTCCGATTCTCAGTGAAGCCTGCACTGCAGGTCCCTCCGCGCTCGCTGTGGCATGACCGAGACGGCCAGACGCACGTCCTTAAGTCATCGGAGAGCGGGGAACACGTTGCTTGCCGAGAGCCGGCCCCGCCACAGGAGGCCTAATTGTGAACCGAGGAGACCAGATGTACCGCTCAATCACCACGAGACTCCAGGGACATGCAGGGTGATGCGAGCGACCTGGTTGCCATGGAGACCTCGCTCTTCTTTTTCTGCAGTCATAGTGAAAGAGGCACAGCGGAGAGGCATGGTGGTGCGCTGATGAGCTGCTGCCCCCCCACCCCCACAAGAAAAACAAACAATACAAAAACAAGCAGCCTATAAACAGATCATATACAGGAGCTATATGTGTGTGTGTGTGTGGATGTGTGTGTGGGTGGGTGTGTGGGTGTGTGTGGGGGTGTGGGTGTGTATGTGTGGGTATGTGTGTGTGTGTGTGGGGGGGGGTATGTGTGTGAGTGGGTATGTGTGTGTGTGTGTATGTGTGGGTATGTGTGTGGGGAGGTATGTGTGTGTAGGGGTATGTGTGTGAGTGTGTGGGTGTGTATGTGTGTGGGTGTGTGTGTCTGTGGGTGTGTGTGTGGGTATGTGTGTGTGTTTGTGTGTATGTGTGGGGTATGTGTGTGAGTGGGTATGTGTGAGTGGGTATGTGTGTGTCTGTGTGTGTGGGTGTGTGTGTGTGTGTGTCTGTGTGTGTGGGTGTGTGTGTGTGTGGGTATGTGTGTGTGTGTGTGTAGGTATGTGTGTGTGTGTGTGTGGGTATGTGGGGGGTAGGTGTGTGAGTGGGTATGTGTGTGTGTGTGTGTGTGTGTGTGGGTATGTGTGTGTGTGTGGGGGGGGGTATGTGTGTGTGTGGGGGTATGTGTGTGAGTGGGTATGTGTGTGTCTGTGTGTGTGGGTGTGTGTGTGTCTGTGTGTGTGGGTGTGTGTGGGTATGTGTGTGTGTGTGGGGGGGTATGTGTGTGTGTGGGGGTATGTGTGTGAGTGGGTATGTGTGTGTCTGTGTGTGTGGGTGTGTGTGTGTCTGTGTGTGTGGGTGTGTGTGGGTATGTGTGTGTGTGTGTGTGTGTGGGTATGTGTGTGTGTGTGGGTATGTGGGGGGGTATGTGTGTGAGTGGGTATGTGTGTGTGTGTGTGTGTGTGTGTGGGTATGTGTGTGAGTGGGTATGTGTGTGTCTGGGTGTGTGGGGGTGTGTGTGTGTGTATGTGTGTGAGTGGGTGCACTGCCTCTGCAGTCTGTGTCTGTTTTCAGCTGTTTGTTGGGATGAGGTGGCTACAGGTCACTCTGTGAAGGTCACAGTAAGACCATGGTGGGAAATTGACACTGTATGTAAATCTGGGGGTGTGACCTATCTGCCCTTGTAGGATATTGATGCGGTATGTAAATCTGTGAGTGTGGCCTGTTTGCCGCTGTAGGGTATTAATGCTGTATGTAAATCTGGGGATGTGGCCTGTTTGCTGCTGTTGGGTATAAATTCTGTATGTAAATCTGAGGGTGTGGCCTGTCTGCCGTTGTAGGATATTGATTTTATATGTTAATCTGGGGGTGTAACACTGTCTGTCATTCTGAAATATTGTCATTGTATGTAAATTTGGGTTTGTGGCCTATCCGCTGCTGTGGGATATTGGCCCTGTATGTAAATCAGGAGGTGTGGCCTATCTACAGCTGTGGGTTATTGATGCTGTATGTAAATTGTGCCACCACCACCACCAGGCCGAGCTGGAAGACATGCCTGCCTGGACTGGGCAGAGGGAGGGCTCTTATGAAGCCTCCAGTGTGTAAACTTCAGCCGTGCAGAAGAGCACCAGTCAGGGACAACATTGAGCAGAAAACCAGAAACTGCAGCCTTGATGGTTCAGGACTGTAGACAGGAGCTCTTGACATCAGTTGTCCAGGGTGCCTGTTGTAAAAGTGATGTCACTATTGTGGAACTTTCTGGAGCTTTCATAGATAGATAGGTTTACAGAACTCATATATAGTTGACCTTCTGCTGTCTTAAATTAAGTTGCTTTGTCTAATTCACTGTGTGTGTGTGTGTGTGTGTGTGTGTGTGTGTGTGTGTGTGTGTGTGTGTGTGTGTGCGCGTGTGTGTGCGCGCGTGCGTGTTCTCTACAGAGCGTGTGTTATTCTGGGGGTGGTGTTCATCCTGTCAGCTCTTACCATCCTGGTGAAAGCCATCCATGCACTTGCCACCAAAGTACTACCGGAAGTGGTAAGAACCCCACGTCAAACTAAACACCTCCCACCCCCCTTACGCACACATCCTCTCAACACATATACAGACATACACTCTCTGCACAAATGTTTATTTCACATGCCAAGCTATTGTCATCAGATGTTGGATTCAGTCTTTGAATGAAAGACGCATGATTTATGTATTCTGTTGTCTGTGGCCTGCTGTCAGGAAGCAGCCTTCCTCTCTGGAATCTACAGTCCAGTATGAAGCTCTAACACACTAATGCTCCTTCAGTGAAGGGAACGCTGAGTAGTGCAGGAGCTCCGCAGGCTTGGCTGTGAACCGTGCCACACACTTACCACTGAGTATGTTGGAGTTTTCTACTGCCTGAATGCTGAAGTTTAAAAGAAAAGAGAATCTTCTTTGAGCAGGTGTTAAAGTTTGTGTGTGTGTATGTGTGAGTGTGTGAGTCAGACTTGTCGGATGCTTCCTTTGGTTTGCTCAGCACTGTCTGGCCTTCTTTAAGAGTGTATCTGGCTTCTGGGACTCCCCAAGGAAGAAAATAATCACTCACACACACACACACACCTCCCTTCAGAACTCTTATCACCAAAAAAAAAGAGCAGATTCCCTTTAAATGATTAGCATGCTGGATTGCTCTTTCCTCATTGGGTGATTAGTTTGCAGGATTGCTCTTTCCTCATTGGGTGGTTAGTGTGCTGGATTGCTCTTTCCTCATAGGGTGGTTAGTGTAGTGGGCTGCTCTTTCCTCTTGATGATTATTGAGTGAGGTATGTGGCTGAGGTGTGAAGCACGATGTGACAGCACACCGAATTAGGTGTGAAGCCAGAGACAAGCACGCAGGCTCGGAATAGTCTTGTTCTGCTGTTGCCAGGCAATCTGGGCTGCTTGGCAACGTAACCAGGGGAAAGAGCTGGGTTGTTTCCAAGCCAACAGGCTACTGAACCCCCCAACCCCTCCAGCATGTCTCTCTTAGAGGGCTCGGAAGGCAGCACTGGTGTTTGGATAAGGGTGCTGTAGTTTGTCCTGGATGAGATATAACACACCAGAGGCACCAGAACATCACAGGCTAGAGAAAGAGAGAGAAGAAGGTGGAGATAAAAGATAGATGGCGTGTGTGCGTGCATGCGTGCATGTGTGTGTGTGCTGATGTTTTAATCAGGACCCTGCTGTTCTCAAGAGGACTGCATCTCCTGCTTCGGCCTGCGTTTGGTGCACACAAGCACCAGCTAAAAATAGATCTGATATTTCTCTACTGCCTTCATCTGCTGCTGATGTCACACACGCGCGCACACACACACACACACACACACACACACACACACACACACACACACTCACACACTCTCACACGTGCACGCACACATACACACACACACACACACATACACACACACACAAATGTTTGCTCACTGGTTGTGGTGTATGGCAACTGGGTCTAAAATCCAAAATAACTAAGACACCCTTACTCACAGTGGCCCCTCCCCCTGGACAGCCTCTCACTCCCACCGTAGCCCCTCCCCCTGGACAGCCTCACACCCCCACCCTGGCCCCACCCCCTGGCTACTCCATGCTGAGGTGTCTGGTAATCGGTACCCTCAGAAGCAGGACAAATGTAGTGCTTCACTCTGAACAGCATGGCAGACTCTTTCTTCTGTCCCAGTTTGAAAACTTTTCTTCAGATAGCACTTTGCATGCATGTACTTTTGGGCAATGGCAGAGCTGCTCAATATATTATAATTATAAAGAATTACTAATAATATTACTACCCCACTCATCCCCAATGTACCCTCTTCATCCTTCATCTACCCCACTCATCCCTAATCTACCCCATTCATGCCTCATCTAACCCACTCATCCATCATGTACTCTACTCATCTACCCTGTTTATCCCTCATCTAACCCACTCACCCCTAATCTACCCCGTTCATCCCTCATCTAACCCACTCATCTTTAATCTACCCTACTCATCTTCATGTACCCTATTCATCCTTCATCAGGTTCTGTGGAACACAGGACCACTGCTGACTGGCTCTTATTAGAGTGAAGGCCCATTCTCAGTACACTAGCGTGGTAGCAGCTGGGCAGTAGGATGGTAGTAGTGTGATGGTCATTTACATTTACAGCAAAGCAACCTTTGGATTTTGGTTTGGGAGCTGCTGGTTCGCTGTGCCTCTCTGTGCAGGCTTCTTACACGAGCGCGTGCTAAAGGAGAAGGGGGTATCCTGGGACTCCCAGGCGGGCAGAGCCACGGCCCATGATTCTTGTCATCTGACCCTCCTCGCCGTCGGACACTGTTGATATACTGTGACTGAACTGCACTTACCAGATGAAAGAAGCCAATAGGGATTTACAAAAGTGCCATCACTTGAAGATGTAAAAATTGTGGCTGTTGGCATTTTGAGCCACACGGTTGGGGTTAGAGGAGGTGTGGGAGGGGTTCATCCTCTTCAAGGTTCTGCCCTCGGTTTGGATGGCCGTACATGGCTGATGGAGGTATTATGGGATGTGCACCGTCAGGTGGTGCGAAGGACAAATGGGAGATGGGTATATATGTGTGTGTGTGTGTGTGTGTGTGTCTGTGTGTGTGTGTGTGTGTGTGTGTGTGTCTGTGTGTGTGTGGGTATATGTGTGTGTGTGTGTGTGTGTCTGTGTGTGTGTGGGTATATGTGTGTGTGTGTGTGTGTGTGTGTGTGTGTGTGGGTATATGTGTGTGTGTGTGTGTGTGTGTGTGTGAGTGTCTGTGTGTGTGTGTGTGTGTGTGTGTGTGTGTGTGTGTGTGTGTGTCTGTGTGTGTGTGGGTATATGTGTGTGTGTGTGTGTGTGTGTGTGTGTGTGTGTGTGTGTCTGTGTGTGTGTGTGTGTGTGTTTGAGACAGTCCTGTTGCAGGGATGGCCTGTGTAGCATTGTGCTTTTCAAGTTTTCACATTTCTGATGAGTTATTGTGACAAGAGATGTGTAGAGTGGTTGTGTTGGATGAGTTGTGGTGATGATGTGTAGAGTGGTTGTGTTGGATGAGTTATGGTGATGATGTGTAGAGTGGTTCTGTGTTGGATGAGTTATGGTAATGATGTGTAGAGTGGTTCTGTGTTGGATGAGTTATGGTGATGATGTGTAGAGTTGTTCCGTGTTGGATGAGTTATGGTGATGATGTGTAGAGTGGTTGTGTTGGATGAGTTATGGTGATGATGTGTAGAGTGGTTCTATGTTGGCTGAGTTGTGGTGATGATGTGTAGAGTGGTTCTGTGTTGGATGAGTTATGGTGATGATGTGTAGAGTGGTTGTGTTGGATGAGTTATGGTGATGTGTAGAGTGGTTGTGTTGGATGAGTTATGGTGATGATGTGTAGAGTGGTTCTGTGTTGGATGAGTTATGGTGATGATGTGTAGAGTGGTTCTGTGTTGGATGAGTTATGGTGATGATGTGTAGAGTGGTTCTGTGTTGGATGAGTTATGGTGATGATGTGTAGAGTGGTTCCATGTTGGATGAGTTATGGTGATGATGTGTAGAGTGGTTCTGTGTTGGATGAGTTATGGTGATGATGTGTAGAGTGGTTCTGTGTTGGATGAGTTATGGTGATGATGTGTAGAGTGGTTGTGTTGGATGAGTTATGGTGATGATGTGTAGAGTGGTTCTGTGTTGGATGAGTTATGGTGATGATGTGTAGAGTGGTTGTGTTGGATGAGTTATGGTGATGATGTGTAGAGTGGTTCTGTGTTGGATGAGTTATGGTGATGATGTGTAGAGTGGTTGTGTTGGATGAGTTATGGTGATGATGTGTAGAGTGGTTGTGTTGGATGAGTTATGGTGATGATGTGTAGAGTGGTTCTGTGTTGGATGAGTTATGGTGATGATGTGTAGAGTGGTTGTGTTGGATGAGTTATGGTGATGATGTGTAGAGTGGTTGTGTTGGATGAGTTATGGTGATGATGTGTAGAGTTGTTCCGTGTTGGATGAGTTATGGTGATGATGTGTAGAGTGGTTCTGTGTTGGATGAGTTATGGTGATGATGTGTAGAGTGGTTCTGTGTTGGATGAGTTATGGTGATGATGTGTAGAGTGGTTCTGTGTTGGATGAGTTATGGTGATGATGTGTAGAGTGGTTCTGTGTTGGATGAGTTATGGTGATGATTTGTAGAGTGGTTGTGTTGGATGAGTTATGGTGATGATGTGTAGAGTGGTTGTGTTGGATGAGTTATGGTGATGATGTGTAGAGTGGTTCTGTGTTGGATGAGTTATGGTGATGATGTGTAGAGTGGTTCTATGTTGGATGAGTTATGGTGATGATGTGTAGAGTGGTTGTGTTGGATGAGTTATGGTGATGATGTGTAGAGTGGTTGTGTTGGATGAGTTATGGTGATGATGTGTAGAGTGGTTCTGTGTTGGATGAGTTATGGTGATGATTTGTAGAGTGGTTGTGTTGGATGAGTTATGGTGATGATGTGTAGAGTGGTTCTATGTTGGATGAGTTATGGTGATGATGTGTAGAGTGGTTGTGTTGGATGAGTTATGGTGATGATGTGTAGAGTGGTTCCGTGTTGGATCTTGCAATTCTGCCCACAACCCTCCATGCAATATTAATATTACTGACTGTTCTAAGACTCAGCCCTACTCCCCTTCCCCCTCCGCACTCATCTCTCTTCCCTCCCTCTCTCCATCTCTCATCTTTAAATCCTTTGTCTTTCGCTCTGTCCTCCCCCTGTCCTCTTGTGTCAACACCCATATGTGCATCTTGTCTCTCTTCACTTTCCCAGGACGACTTCCTCTACAGCGTGTCTGTCATCAGTGGCGTGGCGTGTGTGATTCTGGCCATCGTGAAATGCATGCTGGGTAAAGTCCTTACAAGCAGAGCCCTCATTACTGACGGTACGTAAACGTGTGCGGGTGTGGATCAGGGGGTTATCTGTGGTCATGGCCAAACCAATGTTTTGATTCACTGTACTCGATTCAACTGAGTCTACCTTTGTCTGCCTCTAGTCCCTCCCTCTTCATTCCTGACCAATAGGGAGAGGGGAGGGTTTACAGGACATGTGTAGGCAGACAGACAGGCAGGTGCAGAAACCTACACACAAACTCACACATACTTGCTGTTATACATAAGAGGTACATCTTTCCCTGTCTTGACTAATCAGATTAGAGTCCTTCTAGCACAACACTGCACTGTTGTTTCTCTCATTCTGTGGACATTAAACCTTGTGTTTCAAATAAAATACAGAGGAGCTTTGCTACCAGGTCAGGAGACGTGTTCCAACCCCACAGCTCCTTCGGTCTCGTACAAGACCACTGCTTGGGCTCACTACTGTCTGTGGAGACATTGGGGGCTTTAAAGCCGCTCACCACAGCAGGCCAGCAAGTGACTCTACCTGGGCACCTAACACTGAGACTGGAGACAGGGCAGCAAATACACATCTGACATTCACACTCTCTTATGCACACACACGTGCGCACAGACAAATATTGAGTCACGTGCAACTAAATTTGAACCTAGTTCACAGCAGTGTGTGAAATTCAACACCTGCTCTGAAGTTCCTTCTTAACCCAGAGTGTACCTCTCCTGCCTCAGAAGCAAATACTGTTTTGTGATTAGAGGTCGATTAGAGGCAAGGGCCTTGGAGCAAACAGGAGTATAAAAACGACAGTAAGACCTTATGGGATGATTAACAAAATGTGTTGCAGGTGGGTTACCAGGACAAGTGGTAAACACACAATCACACGTGTGTGTGTGTGTGTGTGTGTGTGTGTGTGTGTGTGTGCGTGTGTGCAGGTTTTAATTCGCTGGTGGGCGGAGTCATGGGCTTCTCCATCCTGATCAGTGCGGAAGTGTTCAAGCACAATCCAAAGGTGTGGTTCCTGGACGGAACCATCGGCGTCCTCATTGGTCTCACCATCCTGACCTACGGACTTAAGTAAGCGTCCTGACACTGTCCGGATTCAGCCGGACTTTTACCTTCTATTTTTAGTTTACTTTCTAGTTTTAGTTTAATTAGTTAAATTACTTTGAAATGAGTTTTGCATTTCAGATGGTCATTTTGACTATCCACTATTAGTAGACAAAAAAAATATCAATAAACTAAAACAAACAAGCAAACAAAACCCTAAAAAAAGCTATTTAATGTTTTTGAAAAAGACGCTGGTGTGGCCTGCTGTATGTTGTATTTACAGCCAACCTGCAGCAATAAACTGATTCTTCATCTTAATGGATCTGCAACCAAACTAAAATTACATGCAGCAGTCCCCTGACACACCTGTGGTTCAGGCAGCTGCTACTGCACACAGCCTGGCACAGGAATTCTGTTCACCAAGCCTCTGCAGCAGTATAGGACAGAAAATTCCAAATGAAAATGAGCAAAAATTGTTTTCTGCCTTGCCAGTTTTTTAATATAAATAAATTATATCTAAGATCACAGAACTTTAATTTAAACTCAGATCAATGATTGAATGGGAAATCAGTGCACTAAGGAAACACAGTAACCCTCTGTTGGATAAAACAAATAAAAGGGATTAGATGTTAGATGTCAGATTAGAGCCAGCCAGAAATGACGTTACCCCTCCTGTAATTGTAACTGTAATCCTGTAAGTGTGATAAAAGCGCTTGGTTCTGACACTGCCCCATGTCTTCTCTAGGCTTTTGGTCGACATGGTGCCTCGGGTGAGACAGACGAGACACTACGAGCGCTTCGAGTAGGACCCGCTCCGCCCAGCCAAGGGATGCAGACAGAGCCATCTGCAGGCCTACACCTCCCGTACACACACTGAGGAAGACCCACCCCCACATAGCACAGTCCCTCACAGTGAGCTGCGTCTCTCATCTCCACCGTCACCGTCACCGAACCTGCGGGAGAGGAGGATGAATAAGGGAGAGGAGAGGTGTACCGGCATGGAAGCGTGGAAAGTTAGCACAGCTATTTGCAAATAGGTGTTCATGGCATGGAATATTGGAGATATTAGTGAGAAGTCATTGTCCTCTGGAGAGAAAGAGGTAGACAGACAGACAGACAGACACACACACACACAAATGGGGGGGGGGGGGGGGGGGCGGAGACACTCAAAGATTCAGATATATTTATCTTTCATTCATCTTCAGCTGAACATCTTGGGTGAGGGAGGCTTTGCTGTTACTAAGAAACTCAGTCCTTAATTCATCTGGTGATTTTTCTCTTCTGGAAAGTGATTCCTGATTTTCTTTAACCCATGTTGCTAACTTGAGACTTCTACCTCTCTTTAACATGGTTGTTGTCATGGCAGATCCCGTCCTGCAGTTCATACGGTTTAGTGTACCCCCCTCCCCCCTCCAAATCAAACAGCATCAGAAACCTCACCTCAGACAGAACAGAAATGCACACGTTCTTCTTCACTACCCGAGTGCCGACGGGTCCCGGCCATGTTGGCGGACTCACAGCAGTGTTTGAATAGCACACGTATATTACAGCAGCGCAAACCTTATTTAATCTTGTACATAATAGAGTCACTTAAATATTTACATTAACATGCAGATTGGAGAAATATGTGCAGATGGAGAAATATTTTATGTTCTGAAGAAACATAAATCAATGTTTATTAATGTAGATTTATTTATAGTGTCCTAATTTATTAATGAATATCAATGATATTTTGTGCAGGAATTGATAAGGAATAATGTAGATACCTATGATAGATCATTTGCCAATACTAGGATTAGTAGCTGGCCATATTTATTAGAACAGTACTTTTGTGTGTTATAGACCATTTAGAAGCAAGATTTTAATTTTTTTTGTAATCTGAAACTCTTACTGAAATGTAGTTTTAATAGAAATGGAGTGAATACAAGTGTCTGTACAGTAATGTGACTATCCAGCTGTGTGTTAAAGAGATGTGCGTGTTAGAGAGCTGTGAGAACTGTGTTAAAGAGTGCATTTTTTCTGACACACTTTTTAAGGTGTGTTCCTGGCAAAGCCCATAATGCAGTTTCTACCTTTCCATGTGGAATGAGTTTGGAAGACTACTGAAGAACTCTCAGGTTCTCAGGTAGTTAGTGGAAAGTAGAAAGGTTCTTTCTACTGAAGATGACATTCACAAGCTTATTAGAGAATAATCAAGTCACATGACCACTACTCCTAGCTAGTCTAGCAACAGCATGTTTTAGCAAAAATCTTCTGAACTGTACACATGGTTGGACTTCCAAGCGTGTGGAACGTCCCTTTAAGAGTCGAGGGCTAAGATGTAACGTCAGCAGTAGACACTGGAAAGAACCTCAACCCTAGATGGGAGGGTCCTCATTGAAGTATTAGTGTAAACTGCTGTAATTTTAGCCTTTAAAAATGGATCTTTAAATGTTTAGTTGGAACCTTTTCCCAGTTTTTAATTAAGCGTCTGATGTAGCAAATATATTTAGTGGAGATAGGTGCACTAGTGATAAGTAGCATTGTACAATACAGTGTTCTGCATTTTATGCCAACGGTAACACACTGCATTGCTTTTCGGTGTAAACACTGCCTGTCTGTATAGGCTGCTGTCTGTACAAGCTAATAGAGTCTCACTCATTTTTGCAGATTTTTATTTTCGTAGAGGACATTTTATTGTGCTGCAGTACTGTTGCGTTCTTGGGCCCCTGACAGACACACCACCCAGTTCGCCTGCTCAAACTTACACTATTCTACATGACTAATTGATCTTTGTGAATATTGTCTGATGTTTCTATTGTAAAGCACTCAGGCAGGCTGTACAGGATCAGCCCGATGGCATCTTGGTTTGGATTCCCATTAGAGCGTGACATAGCATAGACACTGGCATGGGGCCCTACAAGTCTGCTCCAGTGTAAACAGGCCAGTGGACCAGGATGTGGTGAGAATGTGGTGTTATACACACACACTGCAAAAGTGGAGTACAAATAGATATTCACACAAATTTCTGTTGTCACAGAAAAAGGTTTATTGAAAAATAAAGATATATCCTGCTTATTCAAAAACAATGTAAAGGAAACGTGTTTTTCTTCTCCTTCACTATGTTCTCTAATAAGATTCTTTTCTATCATTATCCACATAAAATGTTCTAGAGAAAATTAAAGAGTGACAGGTTAGCACATGATGTGAGCACATGTCCAAAAAGAAAAAACAAAAACAAAAAAAGGCCCAAGTTTAGGAGCACTGTTAGAATACATTTCCAACAACACAATACTTACTGTGACAATATTACTAACCTCCATGCCTTTCTAACATAATGAAGCTTTAGGGACTGTCTAGAGACAGCAAAGCTAATTTGTTGCATTTGCCTCACAAACGCAAAACCTCTTCTACACAAGGGAACCTTTCGTATATCCAGAGCTGTAAACACATCTTCATGACCATACTAAACTAGACATTTTAATTGTTCAAGGTTTTTTTAAACCACCACCAAAATGTTTGGCAAAACTATTTTATTCACAACTATTAACTATTCTTGCTGTTTTGATTAAACGGCATTGACTGCAAGCTATCATTCTTTTAACTACACAACTAATTTCTCTCGTTCTCTCTTTAGACACAAATAATGTGTCTACTAATCATCAGAAGGCACATCATGAACAAAACTGAAAACAGCAGTTTGGCTAGCGACCATGTTATATACAAAGAGAGAAAATTACCACCAGCTCAGAAGTAAAATAAGTTAGAAATAAGGTCAAAACTCTGAAAGACGCACCTATATTTACAAATGTATAAACAGAAATCTGACATCAGGTGGAAAAAAACTTCAACTGAGGCTTGTTCTGGACCACATGTGGAGACATGATTCAGGACAGGGACACTGAGGGTCCAGAAAAACAACCACCAACTAACTGTGCGAGTGTGTGTGTGTGGGGTATGAAATCATACAATGTGCTCTGGATCAATTCTGAAAGGTCATTTTAGAGGCCTCCTGAAAACCAACATTTTAAAAGTAGCTTTCAAAGGTTAAAAAACAATACAGGCAACTGGCCCACCAAATTCCAACTGCAGCCTAACAGAAGTTAAAGGTATTTTGTGCAATTTTGTCCTCAGTGTCATGTACAGATGTTTTCCTGGATGACCACAAGCACTTAAGCATACTTTAAGCAGACTTTATTCTGATAAATAATATTTCCCTCTGTAAAGAAAAATCATTTCTCTATAAATAAAAAATAAAAATAACCAGACAGAAGTTCTATATATAAAATAAATTAAAAAAAAAACAACAACAACATTTTTTAACATTTGTACAGTGTTGTTATATCTGGTGACAGGTTATCAGTAAATAAAATATTAAGATAGTGCATTTTCAGTCCAAACAAAACAAAAGGTTTATTATGCTTTTTATGCTTTGCAAGAGAATGAGGAACTCAGAGTTCAGAACAAAAGTTAAAAACAACCTCAACAACAGAAGGGAGTTTTATAAGGATGTAAAAGTGGTGATCCTTTGCCTACAATATGTACACATGTACAGGTTTCCATATGTGTTACAGAAATATACCCCAAAACATTTTTTTTTTTAATTAATCTAATTTTAACATGATTCTGTCAATGGGCACAAAGCCATGTGCAGATCAAGGCCAGAGGAAGGACATTCCTACATGCCCTGGGTCTAGCCGAACCTGTCTGTGATGCAGGAACCTGTCTGTGTATGCTTTCTGAAGTCTCTCTCTTTCTGTGCGTGTGTGTGTGTTTTGTGTGTGACCAATATATTATTTACTGGCAGTTGTTTTATAGTGCTGCAGCAGTATCACTGACAGTTTCAAAACTCTCTCTAACATAGATGGCCCTCTGTCCACGCTGTCTCCACAGATAGGGGAGTTCACTGTAATATCCCCTTCCTGAGTGACCTGGGGGTGGGGGGGGTGGTTAAGTCCTGTCTGGGCTGACTGGTCCTGTGATGACAGCAGGTAGGAAAAATGGAGACAGATAGAAAGAGAGGAGACCACACTGCAGTATCACCTCCATGAACACAGGGGGCAGTGAAGAGTTCTGATTCCCTGCATGCCTCTTCAAGTATTTCAGGCCATTTCAATTTTTCCACAAAAAGAGTTGGAAACAAAATCAAATGATTAAATTAAAAAAGCAGTGATTCAGTGTTTCCTCTCTTCTTCCTCTCTCCTGTTCCTCTCCATCTCTCTGGTTTCACCTGTTATGGTCTCTCCCCCCCCCGACACATTTTCATTTTCAGAACTGTCATACCAGAAAGTGTGCCACGCATGTACATATTAGTAGATTATCTCCCCTCCTTTCACCAAAGAAGCAAGTGTGATGACGTGTGTGTGATGACGATTTATACAAACTATTCCACTAACTACCGATGATTGTGAAATCCAGGACTGGATTTGGATTAGGGAGCCAGTTTTTTGCTCTTACAAGAGACGCACTGCTGTCTTTATAGTTCTGGGCAGTGCTGAGCACTCATTCTGGGCAGAGTTGGCCAGCGTACCCTCAGCTCTGGCAGTCACTCACTGAGCAGCATCTGTTTATCGCGCCGTTTGCCACATTTCTGCTTCAAAGAAATGCATTGACAAAAAAGAGCAAGTGTTTCAGGTGTCTGGCAAATGTACTTCGGTACGTGATGCTCATCCTGTTGTCCTGCTCGTCCATGGTCTTCAGGAGGTGTGATGTTCAGGTGTAACTAGCTGCTTGAAGGATTTAGGTAGCATGAGGTCAAGCTTTCTGTGTGGACAGACAAAGTTCTGAGGCACCAGCCTCCTATCCCACCACTGGAACAGGCAGCATTGCATATGTGTGTGCGAATGTGTGTGTGTGTGATGTGTGCGCGTGCGCGTGCATGTGTGTAATGCCACCTGCAACATATCACTACATGGACAATCACACAGACATACACATCCTGGAGACAATCATGGGAACTGCACCACACTCATGAGTTCAAGAAGAAATGCTCGAGTGTGTGGCGAGTGCGCATGCGTGTGTGTGTGTGTGTGTGTGTGTTATAAGCAGTCCTTGCACAGGGCCACCTGGCCCTTCATGTAGTCCCTGCAGGGGCAGACCCTCTGCAGTGAGCCGTGGGCCCCTGCGCAGCTGAACAGGAGTAGGTCGGCCTGCAGCACACAGTGGTGAGCAGACTCGCTGTACGCAGGGACCACGATGTCCCCCGCGCTCTCCACTGTCCTGCAGTCCACGCCGAATCTGCGCACGGGGACAGTGAACAGTAGAGAGTCAGAGGAGAAGCTTCTACAGGCTGTCTGCAATGCCCCCTTATGGCATAAGAGAAGAGTTACAAGGTAGTGGGGAATAACACAACGTAAATGCCTTCTGTCAACATAACACTGCCCTCTGCTGGCCAGTGTAGACATGGGTTTGGATTTCTCACTCTTTCGCAGAGCACTTAATGACTAAGTGAATCCTAATGTGTGTTAAATATTTAAATAATTAAACCTGTGCAATGAATAACTTTTGGAGTATGTGTATGCATAAATGTTTTGGTGAATGTGTATGAACGTGTGTGTGTGCATGTGCGTGCACTCTTACCTGGCCAGGTCTTTGTCTTTGTTGAGGTGTTGGAAGAAGGATGGCTCGCAGATCAGCTGCTCTTCCTGACACACCTGCTTACAGGACTTCCCTGCTGGAGCCAGTCTCACCTGCAGAGCCGAGAGGGGTGGCCACATGACCTGGCCATGACAGAAATCCTACAGATGGAGGGAGGGAGAGAGCGAGGGAGAGAGAAAGGAAGAGTGTCATCACAATTCTATCCTCTCACACCCACAGGTTTAATATTATGCCATATCTCATCCCTGAGTGAGACATAGACAGCCAAAAACCACTATAAACTCCCACAGCAAAAGCTACACACATACCCCAATAACAAGCCACACACTCACATAAACCATATCCTTATCCTGAGACACACACCCACACCCTGAACAGGTGTACCTGATTCTCTATGAAGGCGTTGACCCTCTGCAGCATGCCTTCACAGGTGAACTCGTAGGGTAGATACGGCTCATTCTAACACGCGCACGCACACACACACCCATTTACAAATTTCAACTGTATCAAAGCAGTGGGTATTATACTTGAACTAATGCAACTAACATTTACTGTGAATGAACTTCTGTAAACGTGTGTGCTTGTGGTAAATGTGTCCATGTGTGAGTGTGTGTGTACCTTCTGACTAACAATAGCTCTGAGAGCTCTTTCCACCTCTGAAGGGTTGTCGATGTCCACAGTCCACACATGCGGCTGGCCAACGTACACCTCAGCATACGGGTGCTGGGAAGTTAGCTACAGTCACTCACACACACACACACACACACACACACACACACACACACACACACACACACACAGCAACATTTTAAATCCTACCCACATAAAACATCCAAAAGCCAGAAGACTATATCAAACAATTCTATAACAAACCAGGCATGACATCATCTACTAGAGCATTTCTCCATGGATGCGTGTGTGTGTGAGCATGAGACAGAGAAACACCCACACCTTTCTCAGAAAGGGCTGTGTGTGTGTGTGTGTGTGTGTGTGTGTGTGTGTGTGTGTGTGTGTGTGTGTGTGTGTGTAAGAGAGAGAAAAAACACCCACACCTCTCTCAGGGTTGGCCGTGTATGTGTATGAAATGCCTGTTCCTCCATCAGAGTGAGCTGTGTGTTTATTTTTGTGAATTGCTTGTACATCTCCCAAAGTTGCCCCAGTGTGTGAAACAGTCCTTCCTCTCACAGAGTGTGCCGTGTGTGTGTCAAAACACCCGTTTGTTACTAAAGGTAGGTTTTGTGTGTGTGTGTGTGTGTGGTGTGAGAGAGAGACAGAGAGATGGCCATACCTCTCTCAGAGTGGGCTTGCCCTTGAAGAAATCTGTGTTCTTGCTGCTTTTGGGTGGACTGAATTTTGGGTTCAGGAATGCACAGCCATTGGCTATAGCCTCCAGAGGGGCAGGGCCTTCATAGGGGAAAGACAGCCCCACAAACAACTGAAGGAATGAAAGTGAGAAACAAATTAAAATATTGCAGTGTGTCAAGTATTCACATCTACTCTGCGCCAGCAGAGAAGCTGGACTTGTCTGCTCCAAAGGCATATGTCTCTCCACTGAAGTAGGGGGCATATACGGACTGAAATCTAATAGGGACCAGTGGGGATAATCTCATTTTCGTGACAAATAGGCTGTCAATAGTAGTGTTAGTCCTGCAGAAATCTTTCCTTTAACACTAGTCTTAACCAGACTCAGCTGGCATGAGGTCTGTGATAACAGTCTGTGTAATAATGAAGTAATACAAATCTGAGTAATATGTTTGCTCCTCTGAAAAAGACACAACCCCTTCACCAAACTGACTCTAAACTTGTCTGTATGATCCACACAGCCTCACTACCTAAACGTTTGTGATGTTAATTACAAAGTTAATTACATTAAATTCAATGATTCAAATTAACTTAAAATCATCCACATTTTATGAGTGTTTTATAGGTTGGCAGACAGCCACAAAGCATTGACGATCCAGTGCAACAACACAGAACCCCCCCCAGCCCCCAGAAAGTGACAAGAACCAAAAGTACAACCGTGCAAGAAATGCATAGTGAGTACAGCAGGCAGGAGTGTTCCTGTGTTGAGCCCTCGGCCAGATCACAGGGCTAATCTCATACAACACTCTTATTCAGCACCAAGGCTTGAGCAAATATTTGAGAAGGCTCAGATCGTGCTGCCTGACCGGGTGTGGAAGGGGGGATAAGGAGATGGCCACAATCGTCCGTTTGTGGCAGTGCTGTGCCGCTAACTTAGCGCCGCGCTACACAGCGCACAAAGCAGGGCCTGTGCTCTACTGGACAGACAACCACATGTCCCCAGGCCAGTGAATACAGCCAGGGCATCATGACACACACGCGCGAGCGCGCACACACACACACACACACACGCGCGCATGCACCAGGAGTAAGTACACAAGAAACATACAACATCAGATCACAATAAGCACACATAAAACAGCAATGAAACCCAAGTGTTGCATACATAAGCCTTGACAAACAGACCAACATTTACTGTAATCAAAGACTGCATTTATCCAGTCATAGGCCTGTAACCAGCAAGCCTGTGTCTCTGAGAATCAACCCATGCAGGCTTAATAAACACTAATATCAGCAGGGGGCAGTATAGAGCCACCATTCCGAGATAAGGAGGAGGTGTGAAGATATAAAGAAAAGGAAAAAGGTGCTATTAATAGCAGTCTGTGCCACTCGGTCTACTGACAGTTACAGCAGTGCTGGGGAGGGCAGAGAGAGACAGAGAACCATGACCCCATCCCTATACGGTGAACATTCTACTAAACCTGACACCAAAACGGCAGCACCAAATGTGTGCGTTCTTGATACAGAACTATGACGAGGCTGAGGGTTATTGCCTTGCTAACAAAGTGTATGCTGTGTAAATAACAGACAGGCAATGTGCAGGGTTCTGTAGTGGAAGCTGCGCTCCTGGGAGTTGGAATAAGAGTTAACAGTGGCTGAGCAGACAGTTAACTGTTAAGCAGACCAACCTTCAGAGGAACTGGAGACAAGCACACCAGGACAGCATGGTGAACCTCTGGAGTGTGTCCATGACCACTGTAGCCACACCCCTCAGCTCGAGTGACTGCTCATTACATCATCCACACTCACCACAGCACGAATAACACATCACATGTGGTAATCACACCCGGAAAATAGCGTGAAGGTCAACTTATGATAGCGGGAGTGAGAGAGAGGAGTGATAAAGAGAGGAACGGGGGGGGGGGGGGGGGGAGAGAGAGCGAAAAGAGAGGCACAGAGATTGAGAGGCAGAGAACGAGGTAGTGAGAATGAGAGGGACGTAGGTATAATAGTGTTTCTTGCACTTTCATTTCCTTGCTATACTATGCAAATGAGGCTTACTAAGTGTTAGCCCAGCTCATACACATGCATTCGCAGCTATTGCATATGCATTTACGTAGTACATCATTCACGGATATTCCCAAGCAGCCGAACTTGCAGACTTCTGATGAGGTTCTAACATTGTAAGCAAACTGCAGTGCGATATGAAAGGGAAGATGAGGTGATTTGTAACATCTGTTGACTAAACAGCACAAGGTAACCTCAATGACAGTCTCCTTCACTGAGCTTATCAAGTTCTCACAGCAGTAAAGCACAAGCACAACTGTAATGCACAAACAACTGCAAAAGCTTCTTAGGGCTACAGCAGAAGTCAGAGGAACATGGTGGATCTCAGGGACAGCTACACCTAGAGCTGCTCCATCAGCAGCACCGACCACAGTTAGAGGATATAATGTACACCCACCATCTGTGCCTCTAGCAGAGCTTCAGTGGTTGCCGAGCATCCATGGCCAACTATGCAAAGAAGCCTCCACAAAGCAGTATTTGTAAAACCATCACGCATCCTTTTACATTTAACAAAAGTTATACAGTTTTTGGTCATTTTTATCTCTGTTTTTGCTCTTTAAAAGTATAAACTGCCAACGTGCTGCATCCAAAGATCTCCCCACTCTGCTGAGGGGAGACAGGCTGATTCCATGGAGCCAAGCAGAGGATTTTCAGGTCAGTAAGAAAAGAATCAGACGAGAATCTGATACACTCAAGATGTCCAACCACTGCTTATCACATTACACATTTCTGGTTGGACAACAAAATGAAAAACACAGTAATGGTCATATACCTTCGCTCCTTTTTATAATAGTAGCCACATTTTTTTACTGCATTAGTGTTCAAATATTAACTGCAGTTTTTTATTGGGGTTACATTTACAGTTACATATATTTGGTTAATGTAGGTTTTAGACATGTACTGAGCATCCAAGCTCCACCCCTGATCTGGGCACATAACACACAAATTTGTCCTGTGAATACCATTCCAATAGCCAGTGAATGTAATTTATATGGTCAGTAAATGGGCAGTCCTCATGTTGTGTGAATCCTATATAAACTTTACTCTCAGCAGTCAGAAAGCTGATGCCCCTCCCCCACAGTCTGCATTTCTGATTGTATCTTGTAGAATCATGACTTAATCCTACACACATCCAAACAACTGTGAGATCCGGACACGCTCACATTAACTACTCAAAGGGACCGTGTTGTGCAGTGAAGACTATGCAGTTTTTCTCCCTCCACAGAGCTAGCCGTGTGTCAGCACCCGTGAATGAGGCTTAAACGCTGCCTGAACTTGTGAGTTACTTGTGTCAGTATACTCATCATCTCTTTCGTGTATGTGCGATGCTATTAGTACGAGTCTCCCTGCATGTGCCATTATATTCAACTGTGCTTGTCTAACATAGCAAGCTGTGAGTCTGTGATAGTGGGCTGTCAATCAAGAACGCCAATTAGAATATTAGGACCACGCTTCACTGTTGACAGTTAAGTGTGGTAAGCCAATTTGTAAGTAGTGTTTAATCATATTTCTGTTCTGTTCAATAAAAAAACAAAAAAAACAAAAAACAAAAACAAAAAAAAAACCTTCCTGAATTTTAATTCAACTCTATCATACAAAATCTGAATACTTCACAATAATAACATTTAAAAAATGTGTTTTTAAACAAATCCTTCTTTTAGACCTTCACAAGTACATCCTTATATTTGCAAGGTTCACCGTTGACTTTGGTAAGCAATAACAGCTGTTCTTTTTGAGCGGCTAATGCCAGTCTGATAAAAGTCTCCTCAGTTTGTGCATGCACATTCCCATGTGCTGCCAGGTGTGTTTTGTGGGTGAGCCAAAAAACTAACAATGAGTGACAGGAAAAGTGTGTGTGTGTATTTTTGTGTGCGAGTGTGAGTGTGTTCTCGCGTGCGCGTGAGAACGCGGCCAAGTGAAGGAGAGAAAGAGAGAGTCGGAAAGTCACTTGTGTACGTGTACGTTTGCTTGTACACGCGCGTGTGTGTGTGTGTGTGTGTGTGTGTGTGTGTGTGTGTGTGTGTGTGTGGTCACATACCTTGGTCTCTCGCAGGAGGAACTGCAGGTCTCTTCCGCTAAGGATGCCATGGTTTTTGACGTAGTCGGGCAGGTGCACGGTGCTGGTGCCGTGGACAGTGCCGTGCACCTCCATGTACGAGTGGATGATGTCCAGGTACTTCTTCTTGTCCTGGTAAAGAGCAGCGGCACTGGTAAACAGCACAGCACAGCACACCCAGGGCAAGGCAGCAGTCCACAACAAAAACAACCTGCACATGGGGTCTCAACATGAACCATATACAGGCCACAAGCAGAAAACAAGCAGAAAACAAAAACACAAAACTAATCACAAAATAAAGTAGGCCAAATAGCATTCATACCAAATCAACTTCATAAAAATAAGACACACACAAAAAAAAAACCTGTCTAGATGGAAGAAACAGTTTTAAAAAGTGATTAAGTGAGAGGCATACTAGTAGTCTTCATCACAACCCCATGTGATTCCTACATGATTCCTGGACTGATTTAAACATGATCCCCACAATAAATCAAATACTGAATCAGTTCCTGGACTAAATCAAATGTGATACTTTCAATGAATCAAACACAGGATTCCTGCATTGAAAGACACTTGTGATTCCTGAGCTGAATCTTTTAAATTCAGTAACCCCATAAAGGGGTAGCTTTCATGAAATGGGGAACTTCTCAGGCATACATGAAGGCCACCAGCTTATGGCCAGTGGCACACACCAGGAGTGTGACGGGCAGGAAGGAGGCGCAATTATCTGTTTTCCTTTACTGTGAGAGTGAGAACTGCAGAGATACTGTCATCTCATCACCGCAATCAGAGAAAAATGTGTGTAATGCTAAAAAAGATGACACACGTACACACACTGAACAGTGTGAAATCCGGTGCTCCATTTCTCTTTATGATGCATTCGTAGGAGTTGAAGGAGGCTGATGGCTATGAGTCATAATAGTTACACGTGTATGCTGTACATGTGTGCGCACATACACAAGCATACACAGTGTTACAACTTGCTTCTATATACTGTATTCAATAGTGTGTTAGTCTTGAGTGTCTTCCTGAGTTGGCCTAACCTTCCTGGTCATGTAACATGTGCTGGAATGATAGGACATTTTTTGGGGGGAGGGGGGGGGTTGACTGCTAATGATTCACAATCAGAACTCTGTCTGTCTGTGTGTGCAAGATGTAGACATGGCTGAGACTACAGAAGCACAGGTCAAGCAAATCACAATCAAGCTGAAAAGCTCCCATCAGATTCTCAACAGCACCTAAAACTACCCAAAACCTAAGAGCAGCCAAAATAACCCAAATCTAAAGACAGTACAAACTTTTTGTGTGCATGAGCATGCACTGTGTGTGTGTGTGTGTGTGTGTGTGTGTGTGTGTGTGTGTGTGTGTGTGTGTGTGTGTGTGTGTGTGTAAAAAAGAGGCTGGCGGTGTACGAGTCTCTGGAGGGAGGTTTAATCAGGGAGAATAAGGCAGCTTTATAGAGCTATAAACCAGCACAGTCAGACAGCATTAATGGTGCCACTAGCTGCGTACTGAGCAAGAACGTGTGTGCGCGCATGACTGAGCACGTGCGCACGGGTACATGTCGCTTTCTCTGTGTCGGAGATCGGATTTGAAAACCCATTTTTTTCTTATTCAAAGCCAAGTTAACAATACTGATAAGTACTGAGCGCTTTTGTAAAGCCTATCTCTCAGTACCACAGACTGTGTTGTATATGTGCGCGTGCGTGTGTGTGTGTGGGGGGGGGGCGCAACAGTCTTTATTAGCATTTCAAAGGCCTGCAGGCCTGTGCTGTGATCTATGGCCAAATGACCCTGCATGCGCTCGCTCTCTAACTAACATACACACACATGCGCAAACACACACGCGCGCTATCCCTCACCTCTGTTCTACTCACTCACACACACACACACACACACACACACACACACTAGAGTGCCTAGAAACAGCCTTTCCTGGTTCCAGGTCTGTGTTCATCTTTGTTTCTATGGAAACCTCTTTTTAAGGGATCTTAGAATTTCAGTGGATCTCTAGTTGTCTGTCTATGTCTGTGTCGGTATGTCCCACTATATTATCTCTCTCTCTCTTGCACACCCTCATCTCATCTCTCTCTCTATTCGGACTATGGGTAGTGAGGGGGTAGCCGATTTGGAGATGAATAGCTTACACCCCCCCACCCACACCCACACCCACACCAACCCCCACCTTAACACAGTGAAATCTATCCTTTGAAAGCTGAACTCATTGTACCTTCCAGAAGTTGTCCACTTTCCCATAGACGAGAGACTGGTTCTGTCGCTTGATGTCATCAATGTGTCTGATGTCACTGGCATTCAGGTGCTGCTCAACCACAAAGCCCAGGAAGCTGTTGTCTGGTGTGTGAGCTGTGGGAGACAACAATACGCAATCAGAATGGAGGTAACAACCAACCAATCAATCAAAGAGGACAGAGAACACTGAACCAGCACTCAGAAAACAAGGCACATAACCAAGCCGAAAAGGCCGTTCATGTTAGCTTACATTTTTCATATTACTCCATAATCCACATCCATGAATTGCTCAAAATGTTCAAATAGCAAAACTGGCCAAAGAATAGGTAAGACAGTAATTCAGAAGACCAGGTGATATGAAGACATGACTGGGTGATCCAGACATGGGTGTATGCAGAATGTCACTGTGTGCTGTTTGGGAAGAGATATCATGAAGTGCCAAGCTGACAGAAAGCTGAAGCGCTCAAACTGAGCAAGTGCAAAAGAGTAAGCAAGTCCATGTCAACTTTGCCAAGTGAGGGGTGGTTACCATGGGAACAGTGGGTCCAAAGGTCACCTGGGTAACAGGGTACTGGCAGAGACTCCCTTCAGTACCATCTGCCTGATACTTTAAATCTCAGAATGAAGATTTCTACTACTCCCACACTCACTCACTCCCACACAGACACACACACAGACAGGCCTAACCACCACATACACAGAGACAAACACTACAGACCTGAAAGCACGTGGACAGATGAAGTGGACATATGAACACTGCCTGTGTGTGTGTGTGTGTGTGTGTATATAATCTGCTATGGCTAGCACTCCAGTCTGTGTGGATCTGTGTGTATGGGCACACAAAGGATGTGTGGTGTGCGTGTGTATTCTGCTGTAGTCAGGCCCAAGGCTGTCTGTATGTGTGTGTGTGTGTGTGTGTGTGTGTGTGTGTGTGTGTGTGTGTGTGTGCAGAGCACAGCACGCGTGCACACTGTAGTCAGGCCCGAGGCTGTGTGTGTGCGCGTGCGTGTTCTGCTGTAGTCAGGCCCGAGGCTGTGTGCGTGCGTGCATCATGTATTCTGCTGTAGTCAGGCCCAAGGTAATGTGTGTGTACTGTGTACTCTGCTGTAGTCAGGCACGAGGCTGTGGGTGTATGTATCGTGTATTCTGCTGTAGTCAGGCACAAGGCTGTGTGTGTGTGTGTGTGTGTGTGTGTGTGTGTGTGTGTGTGTGTGTATATATTGTGTATTCTGCTGTAGTCAGGCCTGAGGCTGTGTGCACGCGTTGTGTACTCTGCTGTAGTCAGACCCGAGGCTGTGTGTATGTGTGTGTGTGTATGTGTGCACGTTCGTGCGTGCGCGTTCTGCTGTAGTCAGGCCTGAGGCTCTGTGTGTGTGCGCACGCGTGCGTGTATGTGTGTGTATGCGTGTGTGCGTGCATGTATATTCTGCTGTAGTCAGGCCCGAGGCAGTGTGCGTGTGTGTGTGCGCGCACGTTCGTGTTCTGCTGTAGTCAGGCCCGAGACTGTGTGTGCGTGTGTGTTCTGCTGTAGTCAGGCTTGAGGGATAATATGGACCACCTTGTTACTGCAAACCATCAGGTCCAATCAGGGTGGAGAATAAGATTTAGAACCCAGATGGCCTATAATGCAATTTGTGTGGAAACCAGAAATGGCCACACAAACAGAACGGTTGCCTCCCATTCAGCTTCCTGGAGTCCCACCTCTCATTATCAATTAAAGGAATAGAGGCAATTACACACACGCATGCACAAGTATGTGCGCACACATCCTCACATGAGGCTCTACAGGACTCTAAGTGTTGCCCTCCTCTCTGAATGGAATGATAGCATGCACACACCTTGTGATTAAACTCTGCCTGGCTCACACCCTCTGACAGCCTCTCACACTTCCTGCACAAACGCCTGTCTCACAACTCCTTATCACACTCTGTCTCACACATAAATTTCACACACATGACCTCTCCCCCAACACACACACACACACAAAAAAAAAAACCTTTATGTCAGAACAGACATGCACATACATTTACATTGGAACACACACATGTGCACACACTCACTAGAACACACATACATGCACACGCACAGATCTGTTTACACTGGAACAGACATGCACATACGCGTGCTGGTGAAAGAGGGTCTGATGGAAGCAGATACGTGAATGTGTGGGCAAGGAACCTCTCAGAAGATGAAAAGTGCTGTTGGTGAAGAGGAATGATCACGCAGCCACGTCAGAGTCAGCCTGCGACTGCGACGGCCTGCGACTGCCCATTGTGTGCCCTCACTCCTCAGCAGACTGACTGACCCTAATGCCTGACCCTAGTTAGTTAGAAGGACTTATGTCTTGTTAACTAGCGACATTTTTAAGTTGTAGTTACCGGACAAAGGCATTGACAAAGATCTTATATTCTAGATTTATATGACAACACTGGCTATTTCTCTGGACAGGCAGGAAAATAAATGAACCTCTGTGTAAATGAATTAGCTAAGCTGTTATACCCTCTGCCCCACATGAAGCAAACTAACTACTTGTCTGTGACCCTGTTTGCTTAAGTGGGATTTGGGTTTGGTTGATGAGACAGCACTGAGGTTCATGGCATGTCACTTCCATGCACTGAATTCTTTTTAATCAACTATGCCAAGGCAAGCTACCTCTTTTGGCCAAAGCTGCACGCTGTTGACATAGGCCATCACACAAACAGTCCTTAACCAGTGGAGAGGCTGGTGAAATATACTCCAGGTGGGGCTGTTGGTGACAGTCAGTTTCAGCAACCATCCCTATGCAACTTGACAAAAACTACTAGGGCTCTGTGAAGTAGCATTTTAATTTGCATTAAAAATCAACAGCATAATAATAAATGAATTATCGTTACTTGCAGCTCTAATGTGCTCAGATAAAAGGTACAGTATGCATCATTAGAAAAACATTTGAATATTTTGTTAACTGAAATAGAAGGCTTGTATTTGAAAAGTTATCTAGCTATAAATTAGATACATTAACACTTGGGCGATACTTCTAGCGCTCCAGAAGAGAGAACGGATGAACCACCAAGCTAATGTCCCCTAATGCATTTTCTATACTATCCATTACTGTCCATTTTTAGCACATTCAGACTTAAAAGTAGTAGTTATTGATCATTTTAAAATATTTATTTAAAAAAATGAAAATACCAATTTCCACTCTTGGCCAGCCGCCACCGTCCTTAACCCTGATGAATAAAACCTCATTCTCCCACTAGCCATATGTAACTAGCTAGCAAATAATCACTGATACAGAGGGATGCAGCTATGGTAAACGTGATAACTAAAGCAGTAGCATTACACACACAGCTGACATGATTTGCATGGGGTGTTTGGGAGATCTACCTGTCGATGGCGATCCAACTGGTTGGCGACCACTGTCTTACAGAGAGGAGATATCAAACACAAACCCAGGCCCTGTCTTACAGTGGAAATGCATTAAAGCAGAAAACAGTTACTCAATTTTTCTTAAATTCTACCATGTCATACAGGACAGGTATGCCGACGTCATCATCTTAGATGACTTAGTTCACCTGCCCTGAGGTGGGAACTTGGATTTGGAGGGCATGTCACATACATACACACAGACTGTGCACCCACACCCACACCCGGGACGTGTTGGGTATCGTGCATATGTGAATGAATGACGGCAGTGTTCCGCTGTGCTAAACTCAGGGCAAACCCTCTACCATGAAGCTGATGAGAATGTCACGTACAGCCACTACACAAAGGGGCTTTTCACCCCCTGCACCACATGAGCCCACAGTGCGCACAGGGGCTATAACATTTCACAGGCCAGAGCATAAGATGGAAAGGTTACATACGCAAATGCACACGTGTGCGCATACACACACAAACACGCACACACACACGTGGACACTTACGGAACATGGTGTTGAACTGCTGAGGGTTGAGGTTCCATTTGCCCCATGGTGTCTTGTGACCTTTGGACTGGGCGTAGTGGGCATGGTTAAACTCTGGCTCTGTCCCAAAGGAGTCTAGCACTCGCAGCATACACCTGCAACACACACACACACACAGAACCAAGTTACTTATATACATCCAAGCTATGAGTAAGAGAGTACTGTATTCAAGATGCCCCAGTACAGCCACTGATAGCTAGCTAGCTAATACCAAACCTGATGCTAGTACAGCCTTTAGCACCCAAACTGGCACTAAAGTCTCCTGCCAGTATCAGAACCAACATTGATCCCATCGTGTGAAGGACACTGCACAATTTCTATCACGGGTTTACAATGCCTACCTACAGCAGAAAACAGATTAAACTGATACAAAGACACAGCACAAGATGTTTGGAGGTAGGACTTGTTACAATTGTCCAGTGCCCGGACACCAATGCTCCTACCAGCAGCGCTCCAAGACTTCCCACAGCACACCGGCAGAGCCAGCAGGGAATCGCGCATGTGCAATTCACACGTTTTGTTTAAGCATAGGCACAAACTCAATTCAGCACAACTCCTTCACATGCAGACTTACAGAACCTCACACTGAGGTTCACTATGAAACATGCAACTATTCCCTCCAGTCCTGCTGTAATCAACTCTGTCCAGTCCTGCTGTCGGAGACTACAAGGGCGGGACGATTAATTGTGCTCACACTGCTATTGGGATGCTGAATACATACTTCTTGTAATTATGATGCAGCTCAAACTCAGGTGTCTGTCAGTGGCATAGGCATGTGTAATGGGCATGAGTTTTACTCTGATCCAGACATAATGGACAGTGTGACTGTACTGACATGGTGATGGGGTTTAACTCACTGGTAGTGCACCCAAGAAGGGCCCAGCGTCTTCTTAAACTGAGAAAGACCAACGATGTCGATATAGATCAACTCCACCACCTTGTCTCCCTGGGTTGGACAGCTGGACTTATTACCCATCACCTTCTTCATGATCCTAAGGACACACAGAGAGAGAGAGAGAGAGAGAGAGAGAGAGAGAGAGAGAGAGAGAGAGAGAGAGAGAGAGAGAGAGAGAGAGAGAGAGAGAGAGAGAGAGAGAGAGAGAGAGAGAGAGAGAGAGAGAGAGAGAGAGAGAGAGAGAGAGAGAGAACACAAGGGAAAGGGGATAGGAAAGAATGGGCATGACAATAAAACTACATGATGAGAAAGAAAGCAAAGGGAGCAAAGAAAAGAAGAACTATGCAGTATGAATATTTATGTAGAGACTGAATATGTATGTTTGCATATTTAAAGGAGCCTAATCCTATGCCATTTCAACTCACTGAGGCTCTGCTTCTATAGGTGTGGCAGCTAACATCATTACAGTGTGTGTGCTCGCGAATGTGTGTGTGTGTGTGTGTGTGTGTGTGTGTGTGTGTGTGTGTACAGCTCTGAAAAAAGATTAAGCGATCATTACACAATTAACAGTTCCTCAGGCTTTACTATTTATAGGTATATGTGTTTAAGTAAAAAACATTTTTGTTTCATTCCTGAAGTACATTTCAGGGAGTAACCACAGTGTACTATAGGACAAGGCATAGAGGTAGTCAAAATTCCAGAGAAATTATGATTATTGTCCAGAGAAACAAAAACAGAGGTTTTTCAAATGCACATGTGTGTGTGTGCGCGCGTGTGTGCTTTTTCTTTCAACTCCTTGATGGAGGGTGAGATGCACGTCGCGACCCAACAGGTAGAGGGTGGTGATGAGGTGTGTGTGTGTGAGTGAGTGAGAGAAAGAGAGAGAGAGAAAAATGCAGATGTCGTGGTGATAAGGTGTGTGTGTGTGTGTGTGTGTGTGTGTGCACGCGCTCGCACTCTGAGCTCTGTCACGACCCAACAGTTAGAGAGTGGTGATGTGTGAGTGTGTGTGTGTGTGTCTGTGTGTGAGAGAGAGAGTGAGAGAGAGATAAATGCAGAAGTCGTGGTGATGAGGTGTGTGTGTGTGTGTGTGTGTGTGTGTGGTTGAGATACATGTCACCATCCAGCAGGTATAGGGTGGTGATGGGTGTGTATGTGCTCTCACTCTTTGAGCTCAGCGATGGAGGCTGAGATGCGGATGTCATGGCCCAGCAGGTAGAGGGTGGTGATGAGGTCGCTCCACTGCACCAGTTCTCCTAGTGGGCCGCCGCTGAAAGCGTTCTCTGCTATCTTAAAGCCGGACTCTTTCGTCAGCAGGCCCAGGTGTACCAGGATCTGCCACACACACACACACACACACACACACACACACACAAGCAATTTCCTAATTTCTTTACAGTTGTGATCCACAGACGTACATAAGCACACAAGCCCAGCTCTGAGTCATTATTGCAAAAAGAGTTTACTCAGTCAACACATGGGGGGAAACACAGGTAGCATTAAAACCGGCGTGTGTGTGGGGGGGTGGGGGTTTGTACTGCTCTCATGACCCTTTGTACTGCTCTTAAGACATTTCCTACTGAGGGGAGAAGAGAGGGAACAAAAGCTGACAGTGGCAGAGAAGGGGACATGTCTCAGATTATACAGCTATAGTAGCAATACAGAGCAAGGCCTGTCCACTGTGTGCGTGCGTGCACGCGCATGTGTTCGTATCATTTTCAGCTAATCGTTAGGGCTGTTGAATTAATATCAGGTGTCCTTTATGTGGGGAGCAGAGAAGCTGTGTCAGGTTGTAATACTCATGTTGTGGCAATTATCTCTATGAGCACAAGGCTTATACAAAGCTTCTGGAAAGTTGTACGGAACATCCATGGTTAGGAGTCACTGCGAAAAGAGCCAAGTGGATAGTGATGGCACTAGCAATCAGGTCGGTCTCTCTCTCTCTCCATGTTTACTTAGAGAAATCTCAGAGGTTTCTGTAAAATGATTCATCAAAGTTAGGCAATCTCCTGTGTCTTCTGAGAAAGAGTGAGAGTGTCCTATGTGTATGTGACTGTGTGTGTGGGTTTGGTTCCTTTCCAAGTCTATTGGCTGCAGGTGAATGAGAAGGGTCTCACACTTACTCTCAGGGGAGACAGTGTCCTGGAGATCGTGTGTGTGTGCGTGTGCTGAGTGACACGCGCACGTGTGAGTGTATTATTCAGTCACAGCAGAGTGGAAATAGAGTGAGTGTATTATTAAAAGGTGGCAGGTACATAGAAGAATGGTCTTTTGACATTCCTCTCAGAATAACACCTCTAACACACTTGGCCTACAGTGAAACCATAAGACCACAGGATATTAGGTCCACGACCCACCCAAACCGTGCGCTCCAGCTTCGCTGCCCGGGACCGTGGGAGCATTCTGGACTTCCGTCAGATCTTAGAGCAACACCAGATCCCAAACCACAGCAGAGGGGAGGAGGACCAGTAAGCGAGAAAAGAGAGGAAAAGGTAGAGAGAGTGAGAGAGAGTGAGGGGGTGGGGCCGGGGGCGGTACCTTCTTGCGTCGGCGGGTCTGCAGGTCCTGTTTGGTGGCGAGCGAGCGCACGGCGTTCACCCACGGCTCCTCCATGCGCTTGATTCGCATCATCATCCAGCGGAACTCCTCCCGCCGTGACATCACATGATAGAGCTCCTCAAAGCTTGTACGGATATCCGACTGCACGCAAGACAGCACGGTCAAACCGCACGTCAAACTCCCTAACGCTCAGTGAGGTATAGTACGCACGCACACACACACACATTACCTGTCCTTTTTTGTCAGAGTCATCGTTAAGGTTTGCAGTTCTCCAGGGGAGACGAGGGCACCAGTTCTCCA